>NW_007742901.1:0-20347 GCF_000696425.1 Galeopterus variegatus
CCCTTATAGGTGATTTGACGCTTCTCTCTTGCAGCTTTCAAGGTTCTCTCTTTGTCCTTGAATTTTGCCATTGTGAATATAATATGCCTTGGTGAAGCCCTTTTTGGGTTGAATACGTTTGGGGATCGTTGAGCTTCTTGGATCTGTAGATCTGTGGTTTTTCTTATGTCTGGGAAGTTTTCTGCCACTATTTTGTTGAATATGTTTCCAATACATTCACCTTTTTCCTCCCCTTCTGAAATATTTAGGGTTTGTGTTGAGAAGTCTGACGTTAACCTGATTGGAGCTCCTTTATAGGTTATTTGATGCTTCTCTCTTGCAGCTTTCAAGATTCTCTCTTTGTCCTTGAGTTTTGCCATTTTGACTATAATATGTCTTGGTGAAGCCCTTTTTGGGTTGAATACGTTTGGAGATCGTTGAGTTTCTTGGATCTGTAGATCTGTGGTTTTTCTTATGTCTGGGAAGTTTTCTGCCACTATTTTGTTGAATATGTTTTCAATACATTCGCCTTTTTCCTCCCCTTCTGGAATACCCATGATTCGGATATTTGAGCGCTTAAGGTTGTCTAATATCTCTCTCTGATTTTCTTCGATAACTTTGATACTTTTTTCTTTTTTCTTGTCTGCTTGTATTATTCCAAAGAGCCCATCTTCAAGAACCGAGGTTCTCTCTTCAGCTTCCGTTATCCTGCTGGTTAAACTCTCTAATGTGTTTTTTATTTCGCTGAATAATTTCTTCAGTTCGGCAAGTTCTGCTATGTTTTTTTTTTTTATGACAGTGATTTCCTTGTACATTTCCTCTTTCAGGTCCTGTATGTTTTTCCTGGTTTCATCATGCTGTCTAGCTGTGTTTTCTTGTATCTCATTCAGTCTCTTTAGGATTAACACTCGAAATTCCCTGTCATTCATTTCAAGGGCTTCTTGTTCTATAGGATCTGGGGTTTGAGATTTATTAACTTTTGGTGGTGTATTTTCTTGGTTTTTTGCATTTCTGGTATCTCTTTTTGGGTGTTTGTTCATTTTGGCAGGGATTTTCTCTCGAATCTTGGACCTCCAATTCAATAGATGGGGCTATTGAGCCTTGCAAAGCGTTCAGAACTCGCAGAATTGGGCCGCTCCGGCGCATTTCACTCCATTTCTGTGCCGGTTCTGCTGGCTTTCTTGGCCTTTGGTGTCTGGGCTGATCGCTCGTTCCCACAGCAGGGCTTGGGTGCTCTCAGGAGTCCTCTTCTGTGTCAGCCCCAGAACCTCAAACCTGCTTCCGCTTGTTTGTCAATGTAGGATCGTTGTTGAAAGAATTATTCGCCTTTTGTTGCTCTTGGAAATGCAATTAATACTCTGGTATCACAGCGCACACCTCTCAGGATCGCGCTGTCTCCTGGCACGGCCGCTCCAGACCCGTCGCCATCTTAAGTCCTACCAATAGATATTTTTAACCACCTATTAAAGAATATGGATGAATCAGACATAATTCATGTCATCTAAGAGCTTTGTTTAAAGGACATGGTCATTATAGGGATGTTGAAAAATGTAAATAAAACCTGTAATAAAAGTAACTGTTGTTTTTTACTTAAAATTTAATATGTACTGGTATTTTGTCAAGCATTTTGCATACAAAATTTAAAGTAAAACTATGTACTACCTTCTTAGACGTGGCTCAGGAAAAACAAACAGAAATCTTGGCTAAGCTCACCAAACATGTAGCCAACTGGAAATTTCAAATGCCTTATGACTCCAGAGCCTGCGTGTTAACAAATGTGTTAGGTCCTGTGACAAAAGAAGATAATGCTCACCTAAAGAGCATTGTCTGCATGGCAGACATTCTCTTACCTTCTTTACAGGCTGAGAGAAGACATGACCTGGACTATTAATCATGATCAGCTTTCTTGCCCATACTCCCCACAGCACTGGTGACATTTACTAAGTCAGGGAAATTCTAATCACTTCACTTTTCTCAAGATGAGGGTATGTCTCTCTTTGTTTCCTTTTTTGCATGAATAGCAAGAATTTATAAAATAGATAATATTCGAATCTTAGATATCTACTGCCACAAATTGCTTCATGATCATGTCCCTGACATTAGGTGCTTTATTATTTAACTATAAAGCTATAGTCAGTCCTCCTCTTGCCTTTCAAGATGTTATTCAACACCATTTTCCCCACAGTGCATTTCCAGTAGACACTTTGCACAAGAGAGTGTTTATATATTGCTTTATTTTACTATATAATTGGTTATTATATTGTATTTACTCGTTCCGCCTTGAACTTGTTATTGATCAGCATTGGCATATCTGTTCTACTTCATCAAGATACCATACTTGACTTTAAAATAACACGTTGTTAACATTTAATGAAATAGAAGGCAGTAAAATCATAGTCATCACATTCTTTTTTTTTTCTTTCCCTGGAAATTAATTGTATTGCATTTTGGTATCTTATTTTCTTTCTTTACTGAAGACATTATTGTAACTTTCATATCACTCTGTATATAAAAATTTATTTCTAAAGAAGGAGCTGAAGTAAAAGGAGAGAAAGGAAAAGATTAAATACTATAACATTTTCTTCCACCTCAAAAAGGGCAAATGCATTTCGATACCTTATAGATGACAAATGTGGCTTTACACTCCTGGGTTCTATGTGGTAACAGCAGTATTTCCTTATGTATTGATAACACATGTATTATTTAATTACATTGCAAACAGAAATCTTGTGTACATTACAAATATGATCGCTCTTTTTTCCAGAGAAGGAAGTTGAGTTTCAAGTAGATTTTTGGATTGACCCAAGTTCACACCTTATGTGACCTTGGACCTATGTCTTTGGAGGGCAAATTGACAGCCTGTCTACTCTTAACTCTCCCTAAGTCCACATTTCTTGGTCCTTTTTAAAAACAGTTTTAGTTTTATTTTTAAACTTTACGTAAGCATACCACATTTTTAATTAATGTTAAAAACAAACAAACAAACAAACAAAACCCTCCAGAAACTAAGTACTCAGTTTTTGGAATCAGGCAATCATGAATTCATATTCAAACTTTATAACTAACATAATTAGGCAAATTCTAAACTCTTTTGAAACTCAGTTTGTTAAGCTGTTGTAATACATGAATGAAACAATGTATACAGAGTACTTATCACAAATTCTCACACATATTGCTAAAATTATGGGTAAGTATGATAGCTGATTTCATTTTTAATTAATTAAATTTGTGCTAACTTATTCAGTCCTGGGTAATATAGTTTTCATGACATCTTAAATAAAGAGACTTAGAACATTACATTTTATTCCTATCAAATGCAGGAATCTATCTTACTAAATTCAACCTTCTGTTAAAGTAGTTTATCACTTTTAAGGCTATAAATTCCATTGAATAGCTATCAATGGTAAATATGAAATCCCAAATCAACTCACATCATTTACATTACTAGAAATGTTTGGCCCAGCACTCCAGATTTCATTGTTTGGGATTACTGTTCATTGGGAGAAAGGGATTCTAAGTTTTCAATATTTAGAATTTACTTCTCTCCAGAACGTTTACATGGTGAATAAAATCTTTTTCATAGACATTTAGTACAAGGGTACTGTAAAAAGTTCATGTAAAAATAGAAGATAATACAAATCTCTCCACGAAATTTGTTTTAAAAAATTTAATTGACTGTATGCATTTATGGGGTACAAAGTTAAATTTCAGTATATGTATGCAATGTGTGATGATCAAATCAGGGTAGATAGCTTATTCCTCATTTCAAAAATTTATCGTTTCAGGCCAGCCCCCTGGCTCACTCGGGAGAGTGCAGCACTGGTAGCACGGAGGCCGTGGGTTCAGATCCTATATAGGGACGGCCGGTGCGCTCACTGGCCTGGCTGAGCGTGGGGCGGACAACACCTTGCTGAGGGTTGCGATCCCCTTACCAGTCAATCAGTCAATCAATCAATCAATAATTATCGTTTCTTGTGATGAGAGCATTTGATCTCCTCTCTTCTAACCAGCTGAGAACATACAATAAATTATTGTTAATTATAGATGCCTAGCACTATATATTTAGACCATTAAAACTTATTTGTCCTATCTAGCTGTGATTTTGTATCTTAGCCAACCAATTCCAATTCCCTCCCCTTCCCCTTCCCAGCCTATAGTTCCCATGATTCTACTCTACTCTGTATGCCCAACTTTTTTTTTCTTCTTTACCTCCAGCTTTCCACGAACTTTTCGAAGCACCTTCATATTTGTCTCTATGCATGGAAATAATAGAAGAAAAACCAGCTATCTATCTACTTACCAAAAACATACAACATCGTAAGTAAAATTTCCAACCTATCCCAGTAAATTGATTGTCTTTCCTTTTAAAATAACTAGTTCTAGTCAGTAAATTATTTTTTCCAATTCAAAGCAGAACTATCACTTTAGAATAAATAATTTAAACATGCTACAAAAGGTCTACATGTCCACTTCTAAAAGTTCATACTTTATCTCAAAAAGAAGCAAGGAAGGCAGTTATTTCAATCTAAATCGTTAATTAATGTATTTCAATAAATACAAAAGTACTTAAGATAATTGTTTGAAAGTTTCATCCTACAACAGTAAATTAAAATCAGGACAAAATTTTTCTCAATTGATCTTCTGCTATCATTTAAAGTAAAAACAATGTAAATACCATTAAAAATTCAGCAGATGTGGGAAAAGGGGAAGGGGAGGTAAGGTATAAAGAGCCACAATAAACAATTACATTACATAATATTAAATATACTAATTATTCTGATTTCAGCATGACATATTGCACACAGGTATTGATATTCAACTCTGTACCCCACATATATGTACAATCAACTGTGTTACAATAAAAAAATAAAATAAAAATTAATAGTAGAAATTCAGCATTCCTAACTCAAGATCAAAGGAAAAGAAGTAAGAAACAGGAAGGATGATATTCCTTTACATGTAATTATTTACAGTGTGTGAAATTGGAAAAATTATATTTATTTGTGTTCATTTAAGAAGGGAGTTTTGCCAAAGTGTTAACTTTCATAGGATAGAATTACGTATCAAGCACAATATCAAGCTAAGGCAACATGTTTCAGTCACTACAGCAGCAGTAACTACTACCTCCTAAACTAATACATGCTCCATAATGTCTCATAATACAATAACTTATTGCTATAATAGCTTGTAGTTCAATATTCTCTATTACAACAAACTCAGAGACTCAGAAGGTAAAAGGTCATATAAGATCATCTTGAAAATATTATAGCTGTATCTCTGGAGAACCTGCACTTTCAACAATCCTGCCAGATAAACAAAACTACTTGTAGTTTCATCAAAGATTGCCGTAATTTCAAAAACACATATCAGTTTGTATTGAAATATTTCTTTTTGAAGAACTCAATAATTTCTGCAACACACTGGAAATAGATGTACCGATAGACAGAGATAATCAAATGTCTTTCTGATTATCAAAATCTTGATGCTCATAAATGATAGATTAGTAAAACTGCAAGCCTTTGAAAAATTCTCAAATTGATTTTTAAATGTTGAGAAGGAATTTGTGAGAGGCTTTTCTCTTCTCCCAGAAGCTAGACTATGTACATGGTACAAGGACGGTGGTATGAGGAGCTCTGCAGACATTAAACACTCCCAAGAAACACAACCGTAAGTGGTGAAAATTCTTTTAAAAATCAATCATGTAAAGTCTCTGAAAAATGTCTATGGATACGCAGCAAAAGAAACACTTATTTAAGAAATTCTATTAAATTCTAGTAAGAAAAGAAAGTCTGTGGCACTTGAGCCAGATCCTGCTCCCTTGGCCCCACCTAGCTTCATCCACCTAAGACAAGCCTTCCTCCCCTGCTACAAGCAAAGACTACAGGTATCTCTTTGGGAGGGATGTACAGCCAGAATTTTCATCACTCCCACCTCCATGTTGCTGAGGCTAAATTTCAAGCTAGTGCATCCAAAATTTTGTCCCCCCATCTACTGCACCCAGCCTCACACTTCAGGCAGAGCCTCTGGGTGTGGCAAGCTGAAAATATGGGTACCTCTATTGCTGCCACCCCTTTGCTCCTAGAGAAAAGATTCAACATCAGAAAAGGCAAGCCACGATGACCAGAGACTACTGCCCCCCCCCCCGCAATAATAAAGGAGAGGTGTCACTTTAAGAGAACTACACCACTGACATATAACCCACTTAAAAAAAAAAAAAAAGAACTATTAGATATTGTAGTGATGCATAAGCTAACTATCCTGATCTGACCATCACATATTGTACACAACTATTGAACGTCAACTTCATTTCCACATATGTGTATAATATATTAGCCTTTAAAAACACTTGAGCAAAGCATCTGAAGTGATGTTCCTTTAAAATAAAATATACAATGGCTGATAAGCACATGAAAAGATGCTGAATATCATTAGCTATCACAGAAATGCAAACCAGTATTAATAGGGTTTAGTGTTACCTAAGTGAATGTATTTTCCTTTATATTTATTTACCTTCCCCTACTGAATCTCTCAACAAAAGCAACAAAAATTCTTGATGTTTTGATAGCAAAAAATCATTAGCCAGTAACTATATTAATTGCAGACTTCAAACTCAAATAAGCATCTACTGTCATTCATGTTAAATTTGGTCAATTTAGTTTAAGCTTTTCTCTGTCAAATCAACATTCCTAACAAACTTGAATATAGTTTGTTGTAAGGAGAGGATTTTTTTTGTTTTTGTTCATTAATCTTCTGCCTGTTCACACCAGTCCCCTCCTGTGACATTCATTTTCACATCTGGTTCCATCAGTTAAGGCTGAACAGGACATGGAAGCATTCTTTTTTCCCTTACAGTTTTGCAAGATCTCACTTTCTGCACTTTTAAGAAACAATTGGACTCTACAGCCCTGGAGGGAAACGTCCACAAGCCCCAGCAGGTTCAGAGTTGAGCCGAGCCCCTCATGACACCAGGGGCTCATTCTATAGCTATGGAAAGCCTTGCTCACTGCCAGAACAGGAGCCAAAATGGTGTACTATAGCCACTGCTACCCCTACTGTCACCACAAAGACAGTTCACCACAGTAGTAGCCAGGGCCACTTTACAGGCAACCTGCGCACACTCAACCACATTGATATGACGAGTCAACAGTACAGCCTGCAAATAGAGGATGGAATCTTTATCCTCATAGCCAAGACAGAGTAATAGAGGAAGCAAGTCCTCTACCAGATGACCAAACATCAGCAAAAAAATACTAGAACTACAAACAAACAAGAAGAGAGGACATCACCAAAGGAAAACAGTAATGCTCAAATACCAGACTCCATAGAACAGGGAATCCTTGAAATGCCCAAAAAGGAATTCTGAGCAATCATCTTAAGAAAACTCAAAAAGGTAAGAGAAGACTCAATTAGAAAACACAGTGAAACAAGAAAAAATATCCAGAATATGAAGGAGGAAATTTACGAAAAGAATAATACCTTAAAAAATAGTGTAGCAGAACTCTTAGAAATGAAAGATTTGCTCAACGAAATAAAAAACACAACACAGACCTTGATCAGCAGGCTAGAGCAAGCAGAAGAAAGAATTTCAGATCTCAAAGATGATCTTTTCAAAATAACCCAAGCAGACATAAAAAAAGGAAAAAAAAGAATTAAAGATAATGAAGAAAATCTAAGAGAGATAGCAGGTAACCTCAACCACTCTAACATCCAAACTGTGGGTATTCCAGAACGGGAAAAAAAGGGAAAGGCATTGAAAACCTATTTGAGGAAATACTAACAGAAAACTTCCCAAGTGTAAGGAGAGGTGCAGTCCTTCATATCCAGGAAGCTTAAAGCTGCCCAAACAGATTCAATCCAAAAAGATAATCTCCAAGACATATTATAGTCAAATTTGCAAAGCTCAAAGACAAAGAGAAAATTCTAAAAGCAGCAAAAGAAAAGCATCAAGTCACCTATAAGGGAACCCCCATCAGAATAACAGCAGACTTCTCAACTGAAACCCTACAGGCCAGAAGAAAGTGGAATGATATATTCGATATACTAAAAGAAAAAAAAAATTGCCAGCTGAGATTTCTATGCCCAGCAAGACTCTCCTTCAGAAATAAGAGAGAAATAGTGTATTTTCCAGACAAACAAAAATTGTGGGAATTCACCACCACATAGTCAGCCTGCAATAAATTCTCAAGGGAGTCCTTCATCTGGAATCTGAATAACAATGATCACTATCATAGATACACAGAAAGAACAAAACCATCCATTAAAACAAAAATGCAAACAAGAGAAAGAAGCTCAGTCATGCCGCCTCAAATTTACAACTAACATTGAAGAAGAGAAAGAAAGCAGAAGAAATGATAAAAAGATATTTAAAACATCTAAACAAAAAGCAATTAAATGACAAGCATCAAACAGTATCTGTCAATAACAACCCTAGTTGTGAATGGATTAAACTCCCCTTTCAAAAAACACAGACTTAATTATTGGATTAAAAAGCTAGACCCAATATATGCTGTCTTCAAGAGACTCACCTCACCTGTAAAGACACACACAGATTAAACTTGAAGGGATGGAAAAATGTATACCATGCAAATGGAAACCAAAAATGATCAGGAGTAGCTATTGTTATATCAGGTAAAATAGACTTTAAACCAAAAACCATAAAAACAGACAAAGAAGGTCACTATATAATGATAATGGGATCTAACCAGCTAGAAGACATAACAATCATAAATACATATGCACCCAATACTGGAGCACTCAGATATATAAAGCAAACACTCTTAGATGTAAAGAAAGAAATAAGCCCTAATATAATAATAGTGGGTAACTTGAATGCCCCTCTCTCAGTGTGAGATGGATCTTCTAGGCAAAAAATCAACAAAGAAACACAGGATTTAAGCTACACCTTAGACCAACTGGATCTGGCTGATATATATAGAAAATTTCATTCAACAACTAAAGAATGTACTTTCTTCTCATCAGCACATGGAACATTGCCCAGGATAGACCACATATTAGGTCACAAATCTAGTCTCAGCAAATTTTAAAATATTGAAATCATTCCAACTATCTTTTCAGACCATAATGGACTAAAACTGGAAATTAATAACAAGCAAAACCCTGGAAATTTTACAAATACATGGACACTAAATAATAGGCTCCTGAATGACCTATAGGTCCAAGAAGAAATTAAACAGGAAACCAACAAATTTCTTGAAACTAATGAAAATAAAGACACACCATACCAATATCTGTGGGAAATTGCCAAAGCAGTAATAAGAGGGAAGTTTATTGCAGTAAATGCTTGCATCAAAAGAAAGGAAAGTCTTCAAATAAATGACCTAATACTATGCCTCAAAGATCTAGACAAACAACAGCAATCCAATCCTAAAGGTAGTAGATAGAAAAAAATAATTAAGATCATAGGAAAACTAATTGAAACAGAGACCAGAAAAACAATACAAAAGATCAACAAAACCAAAAGCTGGCTTTTTGAGAAGATAAATAAAATAGACAAACCATTATTAGGTTTACAAAAAAAAAAAAAAAAAAAAAAAAAAAAAAAAAAAAAAAAAAAAAAAAAAGAAGAGAGAAGACCCAAATAACAAAAATCAGAAATGAAAAGGGAGACATTACAACCGATACCACAGAAATACAAAGAATCATTAGAGACTCTTATAAACAACTGTATGACAATAACTATGAACACCTGGAAGAAATGGATAAATTTCTGGACACTTACCCAGACTGAATCAAGACAAGATAGAAAACCTGAATAGACCAATAACAAGCAATGAGATTGAAGTGGTAATCAACAATCTTCTGACAAAGAAAAGTCTAGGTCCAGATGCCTTTATAGCTGACTTCTATCAAACCTTTAAAGAGGAATTAACACCAATTCTCCTCAAACTATTCCAAAATATTGAAACAGAAGCCATTCTCTCAAACTCATGTTTAGGCCAGCATAACTCTGACATCAAAACCAGATAAAGATACAACAAAAAAAAGAAAATTACTAGCCAATATCCTTGATGAACATGGATGCAGAAATTCTCAACAAAATATTAGCAGTCGGAATACAGCAACGCATCCAAAAAATTATACCCCATGATCAAGTGGGATTCATCCCAGGGATGCAAGGATGGTTCAACATATGAAAGTCAATAAATGTGACACATAACATCAACAAAATCAAAGACAAAACCCACACGTTTATTTCAATAGATGCAGATTAAGTATTTGACAAAATTCAACATCCCTTAATTATAAAGACTCTCAATAAATTAGGTTTAGGAGGAAAGTATCTCAACATGATAAAAGCCATCTATGACAACCCCCCATCAATATCATTTTGAATGGGAAAAACTGAAGGCTTTTCCCTTAAGAACAGAAACAAAACAAGGATGCCCACTCTAACCACTTCTATTTAACATAGTACTTGTGGTACTAGCCAGAGCAATCAGGCCAGAGAAAGAAACAAAGGTCATCCAGATTGGAAAAGATGAAGTCAAACTGTCCCTATTTGCAGATGACATGATACTATATAGAGAGAAAAACCTTGAAACTATAAAACAAACAAACAACAACAACAAAAAAAAGCTCTAGGAATTGGTAAATAATTTCAGTAATATTGAAGGATGAAAAATAAATGCACAGAAATCAGTTGCATGTATATTCTCCAATAATGAGCTAAAAGAAGAGAAATCAACAAAGTAATCCCATTTAAAACAGTTCTGAAAAAAATAAAATGCCTAGGAATGAATTTAACCAAGGAGGTAAAAGATCTCTACGATGATAACTAAAAAACACTACTGAAAGAAATTAGACACAAAATGATGGAAAGACTTCCCATGCTCTTGGATTGGAAAAATTAACATTGTGGAAATGTCCATACTACCAAAAGGTATCTACAAATTCAATGCAATCCCCATCAAAATACCAAAGACATTCTTCACAGAAATGGAAAAAAACAATCTTAATATGCAGATGCAACAAGAAAAAACCCCAAACAGCAAACACGATCTTGGGCAAAAAAAAATAAAGCTGGAGGCATAAAACTACCTGACTTCAAATTATACTACAAAGCTATAGTAGCCAAAGCAGCATGGCACTGGCATAAAAATAGACACTTGGACCTGTGAAACAGAATAGAAAACCCAGAAATCACTCATCAGGCTTATCTGATATTTGACAAAAGTGAGAAAAACATACATTGGGGAAAAGACTGGTTCTTCAGTAAGTGGTGTGGGGAAGATTAGATATCCATATGCAGAAGAACGAAGCTAGACATGGACTTCTTACTATATACTAAAATCAACTCAAAATGGATTAACAACTTAAGTATAAGACCAGAAACTGTAATAGTACTAAGGGAAAATATAGGTGAAACATTTCAGGAACTATTTCTGGGCACAGAGTTTATGAACATGAGCCCCAAAGCATAAGAAACAAAATAAAAAATTTTAAAAAATGGTACTATATCAAATTAAAATCTTCTGCACATCAAAGTAAATAATCAACAGAGTGAATGACAACCTACAGAGTTGGAGAAAATTTTTGCAAACTATACATTTGACATGGGATTAATATCCAGAATATACAAGAAACCCAAGCAATTACACAGTAAAAAAACCTAATAACCCAATTAGAAAGTGGGCAAAGAAGCTGAATAGACATTTTTCTAAGGGATGCAAAGATGGATGTAACGAAGACATGCAAATGTCTAACAGATATATGAAAAATGCTCAACATCACTAATCATCAGGCAAATGTGAATTAAATCTACATTGAGATACCACCTCTCCCCAGTTAGACTGGCTATAATCAAAAAGATGGAGAATATCAAATGCTGGCTGGGGTATGGAGAGAAGAGAACACTCATATACTCTTGGTGGGACTGTATATTAGCACAACCACTATGGCAAACAGTATGGAGGTTTCTCAAACAATTACAGGTAGACCTACTATGCTATCCAGCAATCCCACTTCTGGGTATATACTCAAAGGAATGGAAATCATCATGTGGAAGGGATACCTGTGCTCCCATGTTCATCGCATTTCTGTTTACAATAGCCAAGATATGGAACCAACCTAAATGCCCATTGACGGATGACTAGATAAGGAAAATGTGGTATATATACACCATGCAATACTACTCTACCATGAAACAGAATGAAATGCTGCCATTCACAACAACACAGATAAGCTTGTAGAGTCTTGTGCTGAGTGATATAAGCAAAGCACAGAGGGAAAAATACTGCATGTCTTCACTGACAAGTGGGAGCTAAGAGAAAAAGAAGGAAGGAAAGAAAGACCACACTGGTACGCTGGACTTGCATAGGGGGAGGGTATACCTAGGGATACAAAGTGGAGTCTGTGAAAGGGATAGGGGGAGGGTGGTCAGGGATTAATAGGGTAGGGGACACAGGGTATAATTGCAATTTGTGGTAATGGGCAGGCTGCCAGTATTGATCTGGCCATCACATCTTGGGCACAACTGGTAATGGTCAGTTTTGTACGCCATGAATATTCATAACCAATAAATAAATTAATTAATTAGTTAATTTTAAAAAATGAACAATTGGAGAAAGTTGTGTAAGTAAGTAATTAACAGCACGAAGTCAGATTTGAGTTTAAATAAATGACCTGGGACATATTAAATTTCTGATCTGTAGAAGAATAATAATAGAAACCATTTTGTAATATTATTGTAAGTATTATCACTTTAAATAGTACCTGGTAATAGGGTGCATTTTTTACATCTATGCCTGATAAATTATTAAGGATTATTTTTAGTTAATGTAAAAATGTGTATATATAATCTTCACAACTATTATGTTAGTAAGTTAATATCTCACTCTTTACAGAATATAAAACCAAAGTCTAAGGATATTAAACTTCAAGACCAGCATCTTCCCAAAGACGTCAAAGTCAAGATTTGAACCCAAATCTGCTGAGACATCAGAGCATGAGCCTCTCTTCTCAGTTATTGTTATTGTTGAATATGGTCCCTTAACAGTAGTTTGCAGATAAATAACCTCTGTTAACATACCATTTTTCTCTATGTAAATATATTTTGTTCCAAAATATCTAAAATATTTTTAAACAGAATGATAAAAGCAGCAATCACCCTATAATTATCCCAAAATTCCTGAAAAAGAAAAAAAAATATTTTAAAAGAATTCTACTTTATAAGGAACGTAACTCACAGTTTTGATGGATGACTCAGTTTTTTAATGTATATATTCTAGGTGATTTATTTTCTTTAGCTTTTTTTAAGAGGGGAGACAACCACCTTTCACCATGTTGTGGGGGAAATTTTTCTTATTATTGTTTACTCACCATTCTATGATTTAAAAGGGGTGTGCCATAGATGCAAGGTCATATATGAAGAAACTTTTTCTTTTTTCTAACTTTCTTCAATGAATATCCTCTGTCTCTGAATCTCTCTCTCACACACACATACATGCCCACACCTATGCATACATATATGCATGCATACCTGCACATATATAGACATACACATACATACACATGTGTATGCATGTGTGCACCTGGGTAAAACTAATACATACCAATTGAAAATTTCAGGAAATTTAAAGGAGAAAATTTCCATGTTTTTCACGGTGCACTGATTTTATAGTGCACTTTGTGGGACTTTGCTATGACCGTTTTATCCTTTGTTCACCTACAAACATTTTAAATACAAGATATATCTTTATCAATGGAATATTCTTGAAGGGCTGTGCTCAAACCTGGATTAAAGTCCTGACTCTATTGTTTATTAGTTTTTGCATTGCTTAATCTCTTGGGATTCTTTTAGTGTCTCAGTTTGTAAAGTTTTCCTGTAGTATCAGCCCAAACCACTGAACAATGTTCTCAATGCAATACAATAAGATTTGTATTATATGGCCATTTCCCTCCCATTTTAGCAGCAGATTTGTCATTACTTTTATTGTTAGAACTTTATTGTCAGTTTTAATGTTATATTTTTGTTCATTTTTATTCACAAGTATTTCAGTAAGAAACTGAATAAGTTCTATCAGGGACCCTAATACTGTGTTGGTTTATCTGTCAGAAATACTTCAGAGTTCTGTGGCTACTGGATCAGGTGATAGATTTATGCAATTGTCTTTCCTCGGCAATTATTTTATTTTGAATAAATAATATTTCTGGCAACATAAGTGTTTTTCCCCACTTAGAAGTAAATTAATTTAAACATGCTGATAATAAATGAAAGTGATAAAGATGTTTCATGAAAATTATTTATTTGGTTTCATTTTTAACTTCCTAGGAAAATAAGAGTTTGCTATTTAAGATTTGTTCACTTTTTCAATTTGTGAACTTCCAAAATAAGTTTTCAGATGTAGATTTCTCTTGCTTTCTTTTGAGTTATAATAATTCTTAAGAAAAAATGAAACATCTCGTGATCTAGAGGTCCAGAAAGATTTCAATTCTGGAATGTGATAAAGGGATGAAAAGTTGAAATAATGGAACATATGACTTGCAGTGAGGAGAGGACTTTATCTTATTTTACCACATTCTTTAAGATCATAACTACTATATTAAGGTAGAAAAACTCCTCAAGGACAAAAGAGAGGCGTCTGATTCAATTGATGTTCAAAAGTCATATATTTTTTATAAGTTCTATATAAATCTTGTGTGAAGATGCTATTTTAGACACTAATACAGGTGTTTTTTGTTTGTTTAAAAAAAAAAGAAAGAATTCACTAGGGCTTTTAGAATGTCTTTTCCTGAGAAGATAACTCTAAATCCTTAAATAACTTACCTTTCAGTAAAAGGTAGCCATGGGATATAGTCACAAATGAACACATTATTTGTAGCATGTGAAAGCCAAACTTGGTGTTTTATTCATTGAAAATCATGAAACTGTCATGAAATTGCCTTAAAAGCTTTTTCAGAAGCATAGTCCCTTGTTTATTTACTAAAGAACTACATTTGAGAAGTGAACCACAAATACATCAGGAAAAAAAAATCCATAATCTTCTAACTTTCCTCTTGAGGACTACATTCCCAATATATTTTGGAAATTTTATATAAAATTTTTCAGCTAATCTATAAGCTACAAAGCTGACCTACAATATAGCAGCCATACACTTCCCACTATGTAACGGAGATGCAAAAAAGAATTACTCGATTACTCAAAGCAGTGTGAATGCATTGAGAAGCCTGGAAGGACTGCACTTCAGTATTATCCCCATTAGGAGGAGAAAGCTGAATATTACAGCTTCGATTCAAAGTTAGCTTCTCCCTTTTATTGTAAAGACAGGGAATTTTCACAAGAAAATTCAGTTGATTTAATCATTACAAAGAACACAGGACATGGGTTATGGCTAAGTATAGTATTAACAATGAAAACTAGTAATACCAGTGAAATAAAGAAAGTGACATTCTGTAATGCAATTTGCAAAAGGTTAAGTCGATCCACCAACAAAAGCTTGCTCTTAGCAAACTCTTTTCCTATAGCACTTTCCTCAGTATGTTTACATAACAATCAAATAACTTTCTCAACATATCAGTCAGTAGGTTAACCTGCACCAAGGGCATCTGCCCTTTGAGCCAGCAATTTTGCTGTTTTACAATTCTTTATCTACAACAGAGACTTCAGCCTGGGGAGTTTCCTGTCTTTTGCAAGCTTAACATTCCTATGTGTAATTTTAAAAAGTTAGGCTATACCTGAAACTACAGGGCCTTGGAAGCTAGGCCCTGTGAAATACATTTGCTTTATAAATGTTACTCCACACACACATGTATATATAGACATATGTATATATACTTTTCTACATAGCTTTTATGTAGAAAGAGAACTTCTCAAATGTATGTAGATTTAAACCCTCTCTCTCAATATGCAACCCAAATGTCAAGTCCTCCATGAAGCTGTCAGCTAGAAGGAAGTTTTCCTTCTTCTGAACTCCAATATCATATTAGGTAGATTTTTATGCAGTTTCATAAGCTGTTACCAGAATTTATCAGCCACAACACATTCTTAAAGCAGGTAAGACCCATCTTAAAATAAGCAATAGATAGAAGCTGGATGGACAAACCTTCAGGTCATTGTTGACAAGTCATATTGACCGTATGAGTAAAATAATCAAAAGTCAGGTAGACATAACTACCCAAATTAGAGGTATCAGGCTCTACAATCAAAATGTAAAGGAGAAAAATTGGAAAAGATAGTGCACAGTGTTCACAACCTTTCTCAGACCCAGTCTGAGAAAGGGTGAGCCAGAACTAGGATAGCGTTAAGATAAACTTATCTTAAATGTATTGAATAATGAAAAGAGACAGTTATTATCACTAGTAGGGACATAGGACCAGGATTTCCATATGCCTGAGATTCAAAGAAGTCTCAGAGAGATAAACCATTGTAAGGCAGTTTATCAAGATTATAACTTTTTGGTCATTAAATTGTATAACATTTTCACACTGAACTTGAGAAACATGACACTGGAAGTTTCTTTCTAAATAATTCTTGCTAATAGAGTGTAGTAGATTGAATTATGTCCCTCCAAAACTCATTGAAGCTTGAATTGTGTCCTCCAACTTTTATGTATTAGACTGTGACTGTTAAGAGGGTGGGAAATCCTATTATGGTAATTGAAAGGTGGAGCCTTGAAGAGGTGATTGGATTGTAGTACCATGCAGTAGTGAATGGATTAAAAATGGTGGTCATGGGTGTGGTTCTGAGTGCTTTAAAAGAAGAGTCTGTCTCTCTGCTCTGCTCTCTCTGCTCTGCCATCTCACAATGTGATACTCTGCCATCACTGAAGTCACCAACAAAGAAAGCCTTCACCAGATGTGTTCCCTGGACTTTGGACTTCCTAGCCTCAGAAACTGTAAGCAATAATTTCTTTAAAAAATTTTTTTTTTTTATTGAATCAAAATTGATTATACATATTTTTGGGGTTCAACACAGATATGTTGATCAAATCAATATTACTAGCATACATATTGTTACAAATCATAATTATTCTTTATGCCCCTTGTCCAGTCTCTCCTCATCCCCCTCTCCCTCCCCTCTCCCCCCACCCTCTAATTACCCTAGGTTTCTTCTCTCCTTCTGAAAGAATAATGGTAACTCTGTTGATTTGTTGCCTAGATGATCTGTCAAGTGTTGAAAGGTATGGTCAGGTCCCCCAATATTATCACAGAGCAGATGCTTCTTCTGTCACTCTGAAATGGGCTTTTTGGAGAGAGACATCCTCTTCTTTTCTTTATCTCTGCTGGTGACTCTCCTTGTGTCAATGCACTCCAGTGGCTGGCAGACCATCTGTGTGGTGGTTGTGGCAGCTATGGTTATTGTGGTGGCTGTCGTGGACCACCCACAGGGAGGTGAAGTTTTTGACATGCTCCTTGGTGCTGGCAGTGTGCCTGATTGTGGGAGGGAGATCCAGTCCCTGGTTCAATGCCTCAGGTCACTGGGTGGGCCCCTACGTACTGGCATGGTGTGCCTGGTTGTGGGATGGGGGTCCAGTACCCTTCTCTGTGACTTGGGTGCCCAGGTGGGCTCTGAGGCACTGGCCCTGTGTGCCTGGTTGTGGGAAGGGGTTCTGGTCCCCTTCTCTATGACTCAGGTCCCTGGGCAGGCCCTGAGGCACTGGTACTGTGTACCTGGATGTGGGAGTTGGGTCTGGTTCCTGTCTCCAAGCCTCCAGGTCCCAGATCGGCTCTAAGGCACTGGTGGTGTGCCTGAGCCAGAACTAATTTTTTGTACTTTGCTTACTTCTAAAATGGGGGAATTTCCTATGGGAACCAGTACTTCAGCTCTGTGGTTAAGCTAAATTGCAACTTTGCTGATATTTCCCTGGGAAAGTCTTTTTGTGAAGCTCAGGGTTTAATGGTTAACCTTATAGGTTCTTCCGGGTCTCCAGAGACCCAGTGGATCTGGGTTGTGTAGAAATTCTGATCTGGGCCTGAGTTTTTTCATCAAGCCGCACCCCATGCAATTCTCCATTCCTGATCAGTCTCCTCTGAGTGGTCCTGCACTGATTGGGGGGTGGGTCAGCTGTCCTTGCTGTGTCCCAGTGTTCTCCCAGTGGACCCATCTCCCCAACCATCTGTGCTCCAAACACTTCCCATGGGACATTTTCTTTGAAATATTCACCACCTTCCCGGTTCTATATATGTTGCATGTGTTTCATTGACTTTCAAGGTTTATTAGTGCTTCAAATATGCTGTATAAAGGAGGAAAAGATTCCATGTGTTTTCTAATTAGCTGCACTTTGCATACCCATCTTATAATCGCATACAGATAGTGTGTCATTTTAGATTGAAGGACTGCCATAATGGACACAGAAGCATTGTTTCTGAATCAGCAGTAATAGGAACAGTGTTGCTATTAGTGTGGCAAGGGCTAAAGCAATTAGATTTAAACTTGATGAAATAGCTGTACCATCATGTTGAGACATTTCAACACCCTTTTATGTGTTTGTAATGGTCGGTGCCCTTCGTGTTAGCCCTAGTGTTCTTCCCTAGTGCCCTGACTTGTAACCATGCATACAAAGAATGAATTATAGCCTTGAGAGACTGATTATCTCTATTGTCACATCTCTCCATGGTACACTATATTTGTTTCAGCTGCAAGTAAATTCCTGAAATGCTTAGAGCTGCACACCAGATGAATGTCTGCTCAACCTTCCAAAATGCTAGTGATTATACAATGGGGCGAGGGGGTTCCCTTTGCAAGCATTAAAGTTGCAGTGCATTCTTCATGTGCTGACCTGTGAAAACACGGATGTTGTTGCCCAAACTATCAAGTTAAATGGCAGCTACTGAAGAAATCGCACTGACTACATAGTGAATAGAAATCGTCTCCAGTGATTAGGACAGTATATTAAAACAAAAACGAATGATTTCATACATCATAAATGCAGTATGGTCTGAATAGATAAAAATAGACACTACTTTGATATTTTGGCTGTTGGATATTTAGACATTGTTTTATTTTTGTTTTTCATTACTTCTATGGATATTATGTATAGCTAAGACCCCGACCTGCTCTTAATGGCATAAAACACCACAAATGGAATGGTTTCTTCCTAAAAAATATGCATATGAATTTAAAATATTATTGCTTTATTTTAATTCTAAATAACAGGAAGAAAAATAAGCAAACATTCAAATTAAAACTTTTTCATTAGCTAATGAAATATAACTTAAACTTTACCAGATGTTTTCAAAGTTATAGGTAATTACGGCTGAATGAAACCAGTGCTTTTGATTACTAGGCAGAGCCTAAAACTGATAATCTTCTAATTTTCCTGATTTTCTACTTGAGTGATAGCTAGACCGCACTTAATTGGTTTCAGAATATAGTTGGGATAAGCTTATAATACCATTGAATAAAAGTGTAGCACTTTGTTAAAAACCAAAAAATACAAAGTATTGAATGAAAATAATTATATTGGTGTTTATATTTTGGAGCTAGTAACTTGACCAAATAGAGGGGAAGATGAATCATTAACAATAAAAAAGATCCAGTTATGCTCATAAAGGAAAAGATTATTGTTTTAATCACATGGGTATTATTTTGTATCATATAGTTGAAATCAACATACATGGGCTAAAAACATTTTAGTAAATATTTCAGGAACACAGCAATATTTATTTATTATGGCATCTTTTGACTCAATAAATATTTCCATTTCATAAGAAAATACTATGGTACTATTTCTGGAGACTGCCTATTTTTCTTCAATTTTGCTGCTGTTCCTACACTTAAATATTTTCTTTACAGGCATTAATTTATATGCCAGTGTAGTGCTGGATTGACAGGTAAATTACCCTTTAAAAACATTAAGAATATTCACCAGATAAACTATTAAACTAAAATACATCACAGAGCTCAGATATTTTTTTCTTGACCTTAATCACAAAAAATATTACTTTAAAATCTGCAACAGAAATTAGCAAAAATTATAACATCATTTAAAAGAGAGATTCCCCCCTTCCATACAATAGAATACATAAGAAAGCCAAAGTCTCAGAAAGAAAATAACTAAGCTCCAATTCTCCCCTTTTGAAATGAGTATGTACAACCTCAAATTAACTGCAAAATCTTTGTATATGACCCAGCCAATAAAATATACCCCAATTGTTACCTTTGATCTTCCAAAAAGCTCTATTTGTGGATATGGCTGTGGTTTCTGTCAAATATAATTTTCAGTTTGTACTAGATTTTTTTTCCTTGTAGCATATATTATTGTACTTCTAAAAGATTCAAAGCCATGTCTTTTTAAGGCAAGCTTTAGACTGGTAGTTAGAAAGTAGTATATTAAGTTATATGGGTGTTTTACATTGGACACAAATAGAAAATTTGAGAGAGATTCTTCAGAAGTTATGATATAACTTC
>NW_007742902.1:0-19204 GCF_000696425.1 Galeopterus variegatus
ACGGAAAAAGACAAAAAAGAAAAAAAAAAAAAAGAAAATAGTTTAAAGTTTAGGAAAATACTTTCTGCACAAAGGTAGCTTCAGTGCTATTTATAACAGTGAAAACCTGGAAAAGACCCAAATGTATAGCAACAGAGGTGATGTGTACACTACAGTCCACCCCACCAGCGCAGTGTCTGTGGGGACTCTATAATGTGGCCAATGTCTCTGCTATAATTAATGGATAAAATGAGAATACAGAGTTGAACAGTCGATCCCAACTATTTTAGTGAAAGGACCCCCAAGCCCTGTATATATATAAATTATTATAAAGGAATAACCAGAATATCAACAATTGTCTCTGAGTAATGGGAGAAGGGTGATTTTTTTCTTTAATCTAAAATTTTTCTGTATCTTCCAAATTTTCTTTACAAGTTCATGGTATTTTTGTAATAAAAAATATGTTCTTGAGAAAAATTAAGTAAACCAAATTCCTGAGGCTCCCTACCCATCGAGGGCTCCTGACTTCCCCAGCCACCTTCCTAGTCTGCCCTCTCTCCTTCTCTGCCTCCCAGGGACCCATGGTGTCCCCAGACTGCAGCCCACTGGACCTGCCTGCCACATCAGAAGACACCACAGAGCAGCATGAGCACCACTTCCTAGACTCCAACTGCCACATCTGCACGGGTGGGAGGGACACCCAGCAGGGAGGTGCAAGGGTGGTGGGCAGGCTGGGCTGACTGTGGGGTTCAGCAGCAACAGGGACTTGTGGCCTGGGGAGAAGGTGGCAGAGTGGGGGTGTCTTTTCAGGTCACCTTGAAAAGAAACCTGGCTCTAAAGCCCTGGGTTGGTTTTGGCCTCAGTGCCCGCCCCTGTTTCAGCTCCTGTCTCTGCTATTTGCAGAGTGGAAGTCCTGGACGGAGCTGTCAGGCTCCTTAAAGGACACCAGGAGCAGAGAGGACAATGTCTTCCAGAGAGCCCCAAGCCCAGCTCCTGTGTTCTCTCCAGAGATGCCCAAAGCCAGGGAGATGCCTCCCACAGAGCCCCAGGACAGGTGCGGGGCTGGGGCAGGGCGGTTGGGCAACACAGCAGGGCTGGTAGGGGGAGGCCACCAGCTGAAGCAGCAGACACAGCATGGGCTTTTCTTTCTATATGGCTTTGGGCA
The DNA here is from genome assembly GCF_000696425.1 of Galeopterus variegatus. NCBI lineage: Eukaryota > Metazoa > Chordata > Mammalia > Dermoptera > Cynocephalidae > Galeopterus > Galeopterus variegatus. The sequence continues at coordinate 1,145 of NW_007742902.1, forward strand.
AGTCTTCCCTCCTCTGTGAGCCTCAGTTTCCCCATCTGTGTAATGGCAATAATCATCTCAGTCTACTAGTGACCCTCTGCACCAGGCTGGGCAGTGGGGACCTTCTCTGAAAAGAAAGGAGGTACTGGGGGGATCCTGATGATCTGCTTTGCTTGGTCCTGTCTCTCTGTCCTTCCCTCCAGGCTCCAGATGCCTGCTGGACCCGCAAAGGCCCTGCCTAGTCAGCCACCCTGGGAGGGCACCCTGTACATGTTCTCCATCAAGCAGTTCCGGGTCAAGGCTCAGCTGGTCTCGGGACAGAGCTGTCGGCTCATCCAGGTTCTCCTGCTCTGCTCACCAGGGATTCCCTCACACACTGACCAGCCCAGTCAGCTGTTCACACTCTCATTCATTCATTCATTCATTCATTCACTCATTTACTCATTCTAGAACAAGTCATTGGCACCCTTCTTTGTACCTGGCCTTATGTGAGGCATGGGGGCAAGTGAGGTGCCAGCCCCAATCCTACAGACACCCACAGGGTGAATGACTCCCTGTAACCTGAGGCGTAAAACAGGAAGGGCCCAGGGAGGAGTCTGCCCGGGCAGGGTGACTCTGGGACTCATAACCACTACACTACACAGCCTCTCCAGTTAGGCACCACTGAATAGAAACTTCTAGGATAGCCACATTTGACCCTGGTGCAGCAGAACAGAAGCAGGATCACAACTGACCGAAAGTGTCACCTAAGACAGGAGGGAGGGATGTTTCACAACAGCTATGCCAGGCCACCCTTGGCCTCTGTGCATGGATACTCTCCAGGGTGTGGCTCCAGGAAAGCACCTGGGGAGGGCATAGTAGGGGCTCAAGGGGTGGACTATACCTGTTTCTGAGCAAAGTGCTTAGCCTTTCTGGACTGCGTGTTCTGTGACAGTGAGGTGGACTTTGAATCCACCAATTCTTGAGGTCAAACGTCCATACCCTACCCTTGGCCAGATGAATCTTGATCATGCCAAGACCAAATCTTTTTTTTAAAAAAAAGATGACCGGTAAGGGGATCTTAACCCTTGACTTGGTGTTGTCAGCACCTCGCTCACCCAGTGAGCAAACCGGCCATCCCTATATGGGATCCAAACCTAAATCTTCTGAGACAGTCTCACCCTACCACCTGCTTTCCCCAGCATCTCATGGGAGCCCATCTCACTGTGGGAAGCTCTTCTTGGGATCTAACCTTCAGACCTGCTGTAGACAGAATGCAGCTTCTGGGGGCTCTGTGTTCTCCCCCAGCAGGCCTTTGGGATCTCCCTCCCTGCTTCCCTGCCTCTTTCCCCAGGTCTGGAAGCCACTCACTCAAGCCTGTTGCTGGCTGTGCTGCTCCCTAAGGAAGGACTTCCGGACACAGCAGGGTCCAGCTCTCTGTGGGGAAAGGTTCACAAGGTGGTCTCCTTCAACAGGAAAGTGGAGAAGAGATACTACCAGCCAGAGAACAGGAGGCCGGATGTGGCTCTGAAGGGCTCCCCTTCCCCAGGGCGTGCCCTGCAGCAGAGCCAGGGCAAGGACAGCCTGGCTCCAGGGGGAATTTGTGCTTGGCAGAGACTCCCCAGAGGCAGGGGGAGACTGTGGGCAGAGGCTGAAGCCTGGCGGGGTTCTGAGCAAGGGCAGTGGCCTCAAGAACCAGGCTGGTGCCAGTCCTGGCATCCCTATTCAGCAGCACCAGCTGTCCATGGTTTTGGCCGTGGCCAGCACCTCCATACGGCCTCCTGTCCCCACCAAGCCCTGCTCCAGCACCTTGAATCCCTGGTGACCATGAGTCATCAGCTCCAAGCCTCGCTCTTATCCCCTGGCCAGGAGATGCTTCCAGCACCCTCTGCGGCATCTGCCCAGCCCTCCCCAGTCCCTGGGATTCTTGGCCCCCTCTGCCAGCCCAGTGCAGCTCCAGAGCCCCCCGGCCTCGCTCTTATCCCCTGGCCAGGAGATGCTTCCAGCACCCTCTGCGGCATCTGCCCAGCCTTCCCCAGTCCCTGGGATTCTTGGCCCCCTCTGCCAGCCCAGTGCAGCTCCAGAGCCCCCCGGCCCAGCCCCTGACACCTCCTTGGGCCCTACAGAGAGAGCTGACTCTTAGTGTCCCCTCCCTAGAGAGACCTGACCCTCTTCACCCACTAGAACAGGGGCTTTGATTCTCTCACCAGTGCTGAACCCTGAGGAGTTTCAGGGAGAGGCAGGGGTGGAGGAAGGGAAGGGTCAGCTCTACCCACTTGCCCCGTTTGAGTTTCCTGTTCTGCAGTCTGTTTGGTGTAGATTTTTTGTTCAATAAAGAATTTGGCAAAGTTGGAATTGCATCTGCTGGTTGGTCAGGAAAGACTCTGGTCCTGGCCAGGTGTGGGTTGGAGTGGGTGTGTCTGTGAATGTCTGTCCACAGATGTGCAGCCTCTCCAGTTGCTGGTCCGAGGTCCTGAACCACCACCGTGTCCCAGGGCACAGCTGTTGCCATGGCAGCTTCTGGGAGCATTTTGCAAGTATTCTGAACTAGGAGGAAGAAGAGGTGGTGGGAGAGAGGGCAGGACTGGGATGGGGAGAGAGAGAAATGGACAGAGGCTTTTGAAGGGGTACAGACACCTAGAGATAGCTAGGGAGAAAAAGGAGAGCAAGTTGCAGAGGTTTTTAAAATGTTCAGTTACCAAGATTTTTTCCTTCAGATAGATGGGGGAAGGCAGGAAGCACATACCTCCACCATATTCCCTATGTGGCTCTGTGTCTGTGTGCTTCTCTGAAGGTCTCTGTGTGTGCATGTGCCTGAGAGCATGTGTGCGTGTGTCCATGGGTGTGTGTCTGATTGCACATCTGTGTGTAGGTCTCTGCTGAGGAAGTTGGGAGATCCAGATAGGATGACTCCTCTCTCTACGTTTTGCCAGCTCCCAGATACTGGTATTGGAGAAAGTCGAGGGTCTTGGCCTTGAGGGTGGGCGTTCAGGAATGTGTTGGAGGCTGGTGTTAGGGTTTCCCGGGCCTGGAATGAGCTCCTAATAGCTGCTGTAATTGTAAAGCGTCTCAGTGTGGGTGACAGAACTGAGTCTGAGGACTGATCTGGGAACTAGCTGCCCCTAGCTAACCAAACCAGCATGGAGAAGGGGGCCTGGCTTGGAGGTGAGAACCTCTGCAGGATCCCACCTTTCGCCCCCTGGGCCTGGAGGGATGTACTCCTTGCCCACTCCTCGAAGTCTATCCAGGATGGGTGTCGCCTGGACCGTGCTGGACTGGGAAGGGTAGGGCGATGTTTGGCTGGGGGAGACCCTCTTCTCTGCCCCATGAGCTCTGCGGCTGCCCTACCCGCGGTAGACAGCAGAGGGAGCTCTCGGCCTTGGGATGGAGGTCGCGGCTGGCGGGACTGCAGGCTGAGCTGGGGGCTGGGTGAAGTGAGGGAACGGGGACGGGGGTGGGGTGCGGGTGGGAGGTAGGGAGAGGGGCTTGGACTGGTGAATGGGGGATGGGGCGGGACTTCTTCAGGAACTTTTCAGGCTCGGAGGGGCACGGGAGCTCCATAGCCTCAGTGCTATATGCAAATGACGCAATTGCTATGCAAACCAACAGCTCGATTCTGAGTCCGCAACTTGGGTGGTTTTCCTAATGCAGTTGGGGCGGGGGAGACGGCTGTGCACCCCCTCCCCCCAGGCCCAGGGCTTCCTCCCAGAGACGAGAGAGCATTTGCTTACTCCCGGGCCACGCTGAGAAAAACAAGCTCTGTCCTCTGTCATTTTGGAGCTTCAGTTTCCCCCTCTGTAAATGGGGGCGATGACACCTCTCTAAGACCTCACCCACGGAGAGGCCTATGGGTGGACCCCGAAATGCTGCAGACTGCTTCCAGGCGGGGGCTGGACAACATGACCCCCACCCACCTTTTGGCCCTTTGACTTTCTAGGCGGAGGTCGGGAGTGCGAGTAGGTACGACGTTACTAGGGGGCGTAGCCGGCGGTTGCTAGGCTCGAGGGACGTTGCTATGCAACACTGGGCGGGACTCGCGTTGCTAGGCCGGAGTAGGAGTCGCTCAGGACCCGAAAGGCCACCTTGCTCCCTCGGTTCTAGTGGAAGGCGCCTCAGGCCGGCGGGTATGGTGACGCTGCTGTCCCCGCGCCTTGCTCCGGGCCTCAGCTTCCCCCGGCTGGACGCGGTCTCTGAGGGTCGTCCCGGTTCACACCCTCTGCCACTCCGTGATCCTCGGGGCTGTGGAGCAGGGAACCCTGGGTCTTTGTGCACGTGTCTATGCGCCTGCTTGTGCGGGGGGAGAGGGTGGTGTCGCTTTTGGATTTCCATAGCAACCGCTCCTGTGTCACCCCATTGCTCCCAAAGGTTTGAGCGGTTGCCTGTACAAATTTACATATATCTGCATGTCATTAACATAGAGGCGGGCCCGGAACTTGTTTGGGCAACTCTCCCTGGACAGTTCCCTTTTTTTCTCATCCCATCTGATGGGCATGTGGGCTGCGCATGCGTAAGTGTTTTATTTATCAATGTTCCCAGATTTGGGGTGGGTGGGTGACCTGTAATAGTGACCACCGGTTCCTGGTCCTCACGTCCCCTTATTGAACCATTAGCATGAATCCATCCAGGTATCCCTGACCAAAGACACCCAGCTCCCCAAGCAGTGCCAGGCCTTGTTGGAACCCCAGTTCTGCCCTTTCCTGGCTGTGTGGCCCGAGGCAAGTTTAGTTCCCCTTTTTATTGCTCAGTTTCCCTTTCTGTAAGTAGGGATACTAATTCCTAACTCACCAGGTTATGTGAAGGTTAAATGGGATGCCACTTTTACACACACTTATTGCTGCTTCTGGCAGCAGTAGGCACTCAATATAGCTCCCTCCCTCCCTCCATGGAGCCCTGCTGCTCTCAGGACCCAACCAAAGCAAATCAACTTACTTTGCAGCTCAAGACATGGCAACTAGACACCGGGAATAATTTCCAGATGTCAGGGCAGACTGGATTCGAGGCACAGCATGACTATTGGTTTGCCCGTTTGTCCTTGGAGGCTGGAGGCCAGGTTGGTGAAGGAGCCCATCCACCCCCCCACCCCCCTGCCCCCATCCTTTTCTCTCTCAGGAATCTGTTTCCAGAAACCTTGCATTCCTGTCCCAAAGGTGCTGGAGCCTGAGGCAGCTGCAGCAGTGACAGCTGAGGTTGAGAGGCTTAAAGGCCAGAGCTGAGGAGGTGTGGCTGGGAAATTTCCCTCCAGGACTGAGATGTCTGGATGGAGCAGGGCTCCCAGGCAGGCCAAGAGCAGAAACTTTGCTTGGAGAGCCACATGTATGTGCTTTTACCAGAGAGGACTGGGGAACCCTGGGACTGCTCCCTTGCTCTTTCTGGGCCTCAGTTTCCCCATTGTGAACAATTGAGACTCCCTTGCTGTGACTGGGGGTGGGGTGGTAAGAAGTCAGCTCAGTACGAAGAACCTTCTCACTGCTGCAGCTGTGTAGCAGCGCTGTGGAGGGAGTAAGGTCTCTGTTTTTAGAGCTGTGTTTAGAGGATGAGAAAACCCTTGAGTGTGGCTGGAATGAAGCAGCAGATCCCATCCTAGAAGTTCTTGTTTTTGTTTAGATTGCAACTGCTCCAGATCGCCTCCTCAAAAACTAGGAAGTCCTTCCTGGGTCTAATTTCAGCCTTTCCTGCTCTGGCAGAAGCTCCTTGCCCTCCTTTCTCCCAGTGTCTCTGTAACCTTAATAGCCTTTACTGCTAGTGTCAGATGGAGGTAGAGGAGGTGTTAAAGGGGGAGAACCAGTTCCACTCTGTGTTGATTTCTTAGTTCTCAATTAGGTTCAAATAATTAAAATAAATGAGGTTGGCTCCTATCCTGGGTAGAAGAAAGTTGTTGGTGATGGACAGGGGTGGAGGAGCTGGGTTATGATTGGTCACTTGGCTTCCTGGAGGAGGTAGGACTGCATGGGGGCCATACCCTGCACTTGTCACTCTGACAGCTGTATGCAAGACTGCTGTCTGCCAGTGGATGGTAGTGGGCCAGCCACCTGTGCTCCACAGGTGAGGGTTTCAGGGACAGGCTGAGAGCTGGGCAGTGCCCGGCTGGCCCGCCTGTGTCCCACTCTGGAGGCCAATTAAGTTTCCATCCCTAGCCGTGCCGATTAACTGTTAATAAGGCCACAAACACCTGCAGCTACAGAGACGAATTAAGAGCAACAGTCGGCATAATACACAACCCGATAAGTGAGCAATTAACAACCAGAGAAAGATTAATAGAAGTAATTATGTCCTACTCAGAGCTCTGTAAATATGACTGTCAACAGCTGAGGGATTTGGTCCACTCCCATCTGGCCCCACCCCAGGCCACAAACTCTGCCAGCAGGGTGCCAGTCAAGCCAGCCTGTGCAGCCTGGACCACAGAGCCATCTATACATGGGACATACACAGATATGCAAATGGACACATAGCCATACGTATAAAGACACAGTCAGAGAGATGGCCCACAAAATGCAGTCACACAGATGCAAAAAAAACCCCCACTGTCACCCATACTCTCATTCAGACAGATGGGTACACACAGATACATACAGGTCCTTCCAGAAATACACACAGACATACACAGAAAAATACACAGTGTCACAAAGAAACACTTCCCTGTTTTCACAGAGCTAGAGCCACACAGACTACCAGACACCCAGCGATACATATACAAACTTAGACATGTAGACACACAGCTTTATACTCATAGGGTCACATATGCATGCGACATTTGCCCTCCTTTGATACCCACCTCGCAAAGGGTCATTCATAGTGGATGAGAGCTACAGCAGAGCATTGGACTGATGACTGGAGTGAGGGTGGGAAGGGACACATAAGGGACAGGATGTCTGTGAACATGTGTGCAAAGCATGTCTGCAAGCATGTGACTCTATGTGCATCCTTGAAAGAATGTGTTTTATCGATTTATAGGTATGTTCCTTGTGTAAACACACATGTGCCTGTGCATCTGTATGGTTGTATGAAGTGTGTGTAAATCATGATGTATACATGGATGTGTGTCTATGTGCTTGTGTCTGGTGGATCTGTGGCTGCACATGTGGGTGTCTGGTTCATGTGTAATGCTGGGCCAGTGTCCATGTCTGTGTAATTGTGTGACTGTACTTTGGAGTGCCTTTAAACATCTCTTGTGTCTGTGCTGGAGTAGGAGAGGGGAGTCTGTCCAGGATGCTTTCCTGAGGAGCCAGGGAGTTCTGATGGTATCTGAAACCAGAGTCCACTTCCTGGGAATGGGGCTCAAGGACAGTCAGAGATGCTCTAGGACTCCTTGGGCTGACTTGGTTTCTCTCACAGAGACTTCCGGCCACTCTAAAGCAGCAGACCTGGAGGTTAATTTCCCCTGATGGAAAGTCCAGCTAGGAGTTCACAGACTACCTTCTTCTGAAAGACACAGTTCCAATCCCCATTGGGCCCAAGTCCTCCTGCCCCTGCTTCCACCCAGAACTTCCCATAGAAAACCCCCAGACCCAAGACCCATGTGCTGAGCCCACAGTCTGGGACATACAAGTACACCGTCCCACGCAGAAACCCCAGCCCATGAGGATACAGTCACGCCGACACATAAACACAGACAGTCATGAATACAGACACACACAGTGCTACTCACAGTCACACCCAGACCTAGCCATCACACACACAAAATAACACACACTTGCCGCCGACACATAAACACAGACAGTCATGAATACAGACACACGCAGTGCTACTCACAGTCACACCCAGACCTAGCCATCACACACACAAAATAACACACACTTGCACTCCCACATGACCCCACACCCATCACTCTCTGAGATGAGCCTGGTGCCGGGCCTGAGGGTTCAGAGGGGCCTCCTGCAACAGGTCCCTCACTTCCCCAACACCAGCCTGGCCAGGTGGTGGAGGCTGACAGGCCCCAAGAGAGCTCTCCATCACCGTTAACCCTCCGGCTGATAGGCAGACACACTGAGGCCTGGCTCTGCCAGAGGGGGTGGGGTGTAAATAAGGAGGCGATGAGGCTTACCAACATCTCCTCCCAACTCCTGCCCCAGGGCCTCTCAGTGGGCAGGGAGGAAGTTGTGAGCAAAGACGTGCAGAGACATCCACGTGCACTCAGATATCTGCAGGACACAAAGGGACTCTACCAACATCTCCTCCCAACTCCTGCCCCAGGGCCTCTCAGTGGGCAGGGAGGAAGTTCTGAGCAAAGACGTGCAGAGACATCCACGTGCACTCAGATATCTGCAGGACACAAAGGGACTCAGACACAGTAGGTACTCTTCCTCTTTTTATTTTTTTTTTGGTGACTGGCCAGTTTGGGGATCTGAACCCTTGACCTTGGTGTTACAAGGCTGAGCTCTAACCAACTGAGCTAACTGGCCAGCCAGGTACTCTTCCTCTTAACACCCACAGGCACAGGCGCCCCTTCCACAGGAATGAGCCACTCCTCAGAGCCAGGGCTGACCTTGCAGAGAGCCCGGCCAGGCGCCTCACTCCCCTCTCGGCCTCCTGCCATCTAATGAAAACAGGCAGGAAACAATGATGTTCAAGGAAACAGAGCTGAGGGCCCTAAAGCCAAAACATCTGCCTGTCAGTCTGTCCTTCTGTTAGTTGATCCAGCCTTCTGTTTGACTTTTATTCATTCAATCTTTGTTTTTCATTTGTTCATTCATTCATTCAACAAATATGGACTTTAAATAAATTGTTACTTTTAGCCCAATGACCTGGCTGCCCTCCTGGCATCGGACCTGGGGGTGCAGGGGCTCAGGAAGGAAGAGAGGGGGTCTGGGCTCTGAGCGGGGAGGAGGAGGGAGTGGAAGGGATCTCCTCATGTCCTATTTCTTCCTCAGTCTCTCGAAATGAAAGAGAGGTGTTTCTTCTGCAGCTGGAGGGAAAAAAGCCAAATCCCAGGATAATAGATAATAATAGCTAATACTTACATGCTTTTACTCTGTGCCAGGCACTGTTCTAAGTGCTTTACATGAATTAACTCAGTTCATCCTCATAACAACTCTATGAGGCAAGTACTATTATTAACCCCACTTGGGGGCACAGGGAGGTTAAGTAAGTTAGTTGCCCAAGGTCAAACAGTTTGTCAGAGCCACCCCAGAAGCTTTGAGAGCCTAGGGCAAGAACGCAATAGGAGGCCCCTATCCCTCCACACGTCCCCTTCTCATCCTACCCTGGACTTCATCCTGCAGCACGAGGGGCCTTGTATGCATGCCTGTGGATATCCCAACACTCCAGTCCCTGCTTGGTCTACACTTCTGGCAAATAGCCATCTTTTGGACTTGAGGAGGAAGGATGTACATGGGAAAGAGGAGCCACAGGCCCTGGTAGCTGGCTTAGGGCTGCTTGGGCAGGGAATTATGGGGTCCTGGGTTAGGGTATGTCTAGAAGGGGGAGTAGAGCTCCAGATGGACACAACCCTGTGGACCTGTGGACCTTCGAATTCTTCATCCCACGCAGAAGAGGGCCAAAGTGGGGTCATCTAAAATGTGGGGCCTAGGGCAAGGACCTTGGTTGGCCAGGCAGGTCTGAGAGTCCTGGAGCCAGTAAGTGGCAGGTCCAGGATATGATCCCAGTCACTCTGGCCAGAGAGTCACTCTTGCTAGACTGGTAGGGTCTGAGGGAGGTGGGGAGAGGCAGAGTTTACTTCCCCGCACCCCAACTGTGACCTTACCCAATTCAGGCCATTCGAACCAATGGAAATACTCTGCCCAGCTCCATACTGGGTGCTGGGGGCTCTCAAGGATAACTTGAATCTTAATCTTGTCACCCCTCCCAGTCCATTCCCTCTGACATCCCGACCTCTCCTGCACCAGGGATTAGGGAAGAAGTGGAGGCTCCTGGAATTGGATGATGACCTTCCACATCAACACAGCCAACCCCCTGCCTCTGTTTCCCTGAGTCCCAGGATTCCTACTCAGTCTCTAGAGGCTTTTTCACACAATTACCCAGGCCAGGAATTTAGATCTCTGGTGCCAGCCAGACCCTTGTTATGCAAATATAGGCAAATGAGATGCAAACAGAACAGTCCCAGATTAACAGAGAAATCCCCAGCAGCTGGAGGAGTCAACATAAAGTCAGCTTACTCCGGTTTCCCCGAGTGCCCCCTCACTCAGTCTCTGTCCACCTGGGTCTGTCTGCTCCCTCCCTGTCTTTGCCACCACTCTTCCACCCCCTCAGAAGCTGTCTGCTCAGACATAGGAAGGGTCTGGACAAGGGGGACACCAAGCCCTGCCACCCTTCCAGCTTGAGGTCTCTGTCCCCCCACCTCACCATTTTGTCCCTGTAGAAGAGGGAATTCACACACGCACAGAGTCGAGGGTGAGAGCAGGCTCTATGACGCACACACATAACGCACTCATTCAGACACAGTGACACGCAAGCCTCACACACACCACCAGACAAATTTGGTCAAGGCACCCCTTTCCCTTGACACACTATAAATTGAACCACAGGCATCCATAGGCCACAGTGCAGTGGGAGAGCAGGCTGTGTCCCCAGCCCTGGGGCCAGGAAGGTGGAGGGCACTGCTGGTAGAAGGACCCTGGGTCTGTGTGAAGACAGAAGGGAATAGATCCTTCCCAGGGTATCACCCTGGGGAAGGGGCAGGAGGTGTGTGCAAGAAGCCTCAGCAGGGGCGGTGCCCACCAGAACCCCTGGGGGCGGGGGTTCAGTCTGGTGTCTGTGCCCACAGGCGGGCCAGGCGTCCTGTCCGGGGGAGCCTGGCCCCCACCCAGGCTAACCAGTCCAGGCCCAACTTCTAAAAATAAGATCCGAGAATCTAAGCCTCTGGTTGGTTCTGCAGCAGCCTGTTGCCTTGGCAACCCCTTCTCAGAGGCCTCCCTCCTGGCTGGCCTGCCCCGTTTGGCTGCTGGTCCCTGTGCCAGTCCCCTGTGCTGGCCCCTCTGCCAGCCAGCCCTCTTGGGGGTAGGAGGAGGGGTGTGCGGCTGGGGGTGGAGCAGGTGGGAGGACCTTGGGGACTCTGGCTGAGCACAATGGCCTGTGTGTGAGACGAGGCTGAGGATGTCTGTGTCGGAGGCTGTAACTGTGGGGTGTGTGACTGTGTGTGACAGTGCCTCTGTCTGACAGCCTCTGTCAGGCTGTGTCTCTGGGTGTACATCAATGCCTGTGACTTGGCTCTCAGAGCCCCTGTGGGTGACTGTGGATCTCTATGGATCCGTGTCCCTGTGTGTGACAGTGTGTGTCTGTGTCCTGAAGGAGGGACATGCCCTTCCTGGGCATGCCCCTGCCCCTACTCCTCACCTCCCCATGGGCTTTCCCTTAATCCTGCCTGCTCCCTACTTTCCAGGGCTGCAGGCTGGCAGTGCAGAAGCAAAGAGGGTGCCCAGGGTGAGCCAGAGGTCAGCCCAGCTGTGGTGACAGGGTCAAGGTCAACTTCTCCCAGGGCCTGCAGCTGAATATGAAATAAGCCCCAAATCTGCCCATCTGGGGGAAATGGGGGAGGAAGCCATTCCTGACAATGTGCAATCTACATCTCTGAGTGCGTGAATGTGTGTGCATGAGTTACAATCACTGTCAGTGGCAGAGTCCCCTACCCCAGGCTGCCTCCCCCCTCCAATTAATCACCAAGTCCTGTTAGATCTCCTCATAATCACAGCTCCTGCGGGTCCCTCCTCTCTTCCTCTGGGCCACAACTGCCCAGCCCAGGCCAACCCCCCTCTCACTCAGAAGATGTACCGCCTCCTAATGGCTCCCCCTTGGTTTCTAGGTCCCACACCTTGCCTCACCCTATCTCCCATGTCCCTATCCTCTCTCCATTCTGTCCCATGAGAATCTTTTTAAAACACAGCTTAGATCCTGTCACCCCCCTCTGCTTAGGACACATCAGTGCTCGACTTTGTTCTTAGGGCCAAGTGTCAGCCCTTCAGCCTGGTCTTCCGGGCCTCCCCAGGTCTGGTCTCTGCTCACCAGCTTGCCCTACCTGTTGCTCCTTCACCCAGCCCACACAAGCTACTGAGAGTTTCCAGAAGAGATCAGGATCTCTTTTGCTTTCATGCCTTTGCACATAACTGCTTCCTAGCCTCGAACACAAATCCTCCCTCCTTTGGGTAAAGTGTCTTCATTCTGGGACTCAGTGCAGGCATCACCTCCAATGGGAAGCCTTTCCTGACTGCCCCCAGGCTGGTTAGGAGTCTCTGTGTTCTCATGACATTCTGGGTTGTCCCCACCCCACACACAGAGCGTGTATTTCTTTTTTTTTTTTCCTTTTTGTCTTTTTCCGTGTCCGGCAACGGATCGCAACCCTCAGTGTCGCCCCCGTACCGGACCAGGACTGGCAACGGGATCGCAACCCTCAGTGTTGCTCCCGCGCCTCGCTCAGCCAGTGAGCGGGAACCGGTCTGTATGTGGGATCCGAACCCTCGGCGGGAGCGCCACCACGCTCCCAAGCAGCGCACTATAGCAGTGCGCCACCGGGCCCGCCCCAGAGCGTGTATTTCTGATGACTTTTCTCTCAAAAATTTGTACAAGGCTTGGAAGGAACAGAAAAGTATGGTGAAACAAAAAAATCATCCCAAATCATCTCAAATTAATTCTCATTTTTATTTCCTTCCAGACTTTCTTTAAATGAATTGACTAAATATTTTCTTTATAAAATTAAGACCATCCTATATGTATGGTTTTGTTTCCTGCTTTGTTTTACTTATCATTATATAGTGAACATTTTCCCAGGTTATTAAAAATTCTTCAAGAACATGACTTTTAATGTTTGCATAATATTCTTATATATGGATGTATCATAATTTATTTAGCCAACCCTCTATTGCTAGACACGTTTGTTGGCTGTGTTTTTCACAGTTTTAAAAACAGTAATAAGCATTCTTGTACATGGTTCTTTTAAAATATCATTGGTTATTTCTTGGATTGAGTTCCTAAAAGTAGATTAATGGAATCAAAGGGTCTATCCATTTTTAAAGCTCTTGGCGCCACTGGCCAGTGGCCTTCCAAAAAAGTTGTTCTAATTTACTCTTCCATCAATGCAGTCTGAGAGTGCCCCAGATTTCAGTTCTTACCAACATTGGTGCTGTCTTTAAAAAACAAAACAAAAACCTGTATTAATTTCAATAGGTAAAAACTACATTGTATTGTTTTAATTTGCACTTCTTTGATTACTGGTGAGGATAAACCTTTTGTATCTTCTCTTTTGTGTTATGTGGGGATCACAATGAGCTATAATTATGTTTTTACATACCTCCTCTTCCTCACCAACCTCCTCCCTTGAGGGCAGGAGCTGAGACAGAGGACGTGTTCCTAGAGTACTGGATGGATTGAACTGAGGACTCTGTCTTCAGCCTGAGCTTTGGCTTTAAGCAGATCTGGGGTCAAGCTTAGCTTTGAGACTTGAACTTGGGCAAATCACCTACCTCTCTGGGCCTGTTTCCTTGTGTGTTTAGTGGGTTTCAATGAGGATTAAATACCATGAAGAGTGTGAAGAGTCATGGGAGCAGTGCCTATGTTTGAGGGCTCAGAGGTGGCCTTCTGCTCACATTCAGGAAGTTTGCTTTGCTGAAGGAAGAAGGAATGTGTGGGAATGACCAACTCCTCTCTCCCAGAGACAAGATGGGGCCCAGATGCCGCTTGGTCCAGAAGTGGGCAGGAGCTCACAGAAAAGGGTCTGGGCAAGACTGAGAAGGGCCATGGAAGCAGACATGAGTTCAAGTTCAGCTGAGACAAGGAGGTTTGTGTCCTTGTCCAAGTCCAAAAGCGGCTCTGTTCACATCTGGCAGGGTTCATGTATTGTGGGCCATTATCCTCATCATTTCCTGGTGTGATTTAATCACCGTCACTGGTACCCGCTGAACAGAGACGGAGAGCACCTCTGCCCTAGCAGCACAGCATCTCTCTAGAAATTGGCCCTCTGCCACAGAGAGCGTCTTGGAGACAAAACCCTGCCGGGGTTTCCCTCACCCATCCTGACTCAGGACATGTTCCAACACAGATACGCACAATTTCTCTGCACATTACCAGCCTAATGACACTGTCATTTGGAGTCTGGAAACGAGGAGAAATCGGATTTTTCTCGGTAATTAATGTGAGTGATGGGCCTTGAGATGGAATAGCAGCCCCCCAAGTGAGAACTAAGTTCCCAGGAAACTCAGAGAGGTTGTCCCCTGCCACCAGGAAGGTCTGTGTTCCATCCCTGACCTCATCTTGGCTTCCCTGGGATAGGATAAGCGCTCTCACCTCCCTCATTGGTCCCTGCTTTAGGGATTCCTTCAGAGACTGAGTCTGATGGTCAGGAGGTTCCTCCTTGAGTCTGCCCACATTCCTTCATGCTGCAGTTCAGTCTGCTCTGCCATTGCCCTCATAAGAGCTGCCTTTACTTTTTGGGAATCTTTAGCTGTAGGGGCTCTCTTTACCTCATTTATTAAGAGCAGAGGTGAAAACAATGGGTGAGAGTGGGTTGAGGTGGTGTACTTCAGGCTTTGTGAAGGTGTATGAAAAAACCCTGGAGGGGGTGGGGGCAGGGCCTCGCTGCCCAGCAATGGGCAGAGGGCTTACAGCTGACCCAGTTTTCCTTTCTAAGAGAACCATTTGCCAGATTCTGAATATTTCTCTGGGTCTCTGCCTCAGTTTCCCCACTGTCCTCAGGGGGATATGTTTTTATCCCATTCCTTTGTCTTCTCTATTCATTCGATTTAGGTGCTGGATAAGGAGGCATTGGGTAAATCAGCTCCAGACCCTGCCCCCAAGCAGCTCCAAGTCCTGTGGGACAGGCAGACCCTGATACCAGCAGCTCCAATACAGGGTGATCGGTGCCACAGAAGGAGTTTACAAAGAGAACCCAGAGGAGAGAAGAGTTGTGCTGCCTGGAGGAATCTGGGAGGCAGAGGAGGGGACCTGGGAAACATGTGGTAATATGGAAGGGGTGTCAGGAAAGCAATCCAGGCAGAGGGAAAAACATGATCAAAGTCTTAGAGGTCTGGAAGAGCCTGGCATGATCTGTAACTGGTGTCTAGTTCCCAGGGCACAGGGTAGATGTGGAGCTGGGAAGAGAGGGAAAGCTGCAAGGTCTATAGGGCCAGGTGGTGAAGGGCAGTTATGCTGAGGTAGGGAGTTTGAACTTCATTCTGAGAGCACTGGAGAGCCATTGAGGGTTTAAGCAAAACAGGAATATGGTTGGGTTTGTGCCTTAGGGTGATCACTTGGGGAAAATATGGACAGGGAAGAGTGGGGAACAGGACTGCCAGCTACTGCTATGGTCTGTGTGGTCCTGCTGTAGGTGGGATGGGTGGTTGCTGGTGACCCAGGATCAGGAACCCAGGATGAGTCTCAGCACAGTCTCCTCCTCCCACCCTGAACCCTCAGTGGCTCCCAAGGCCTCCAGAAGAATGTTTAGATTTCAATCTGGCCACCTCTATGGCTCCAGCTCCCCCTACCATCCTGTGCTTTAGCCCAACTGGTTTCTCCATTAGCCTTGAGCTCACGTGACTCCTTGCAGCATCTAAGCCTTTGTTCATGTTAATTACTCATGCTGTCCTCCCATGCCTTCCCTCCTCCCTGCCTCTCCAAATCCTCCCCACCTCCTCAGTGAAGCCAGCCCCATCTGCCTCTGCCCCCCTCTGCCCCCACTTCCACCCTCCCTCCCTTTCTTCTGCACTCTCCATTTAGCACAGGCCCAGGCAGACCATGTCATCAGCATAAACAGTTGCTTAAATGTCCTAAAAGGAGAACTGCAGGCTTTGACTCAGGTCAGCATGGAAAACTGGCTCCCATCCTCCAGGGGACTTGATAGGGCCAGGCCAGGGTGAACAGTCCTGTCTGTAGCTATCTTTCCTTGGCCAATGGAGCTTTGGTTATTGCTCCAAATTAGGCAACAATTTGCCCATGTAATTGTTTGCTAATTGGCATGAAATCCTAATGTAATTAGTTGGGCCCCTTATCAGGGAGCCTGGGGAGCCAGAGGCGGTGGGGGGCCGCTGGAGCAGGGAGGGTCTAGGAGGCTGGGGAAATGTGTTTGAGAGAGGCGGCCCTGAGCTGCTCTACCAGGGCTGACAAAGGGAATGATAGAAATTGCAGAATCTCACAGTGAAAGGGCTGTTGGTGAGGTCGGCACTTGCTAACCCTCTCATAGATGGTGAAACTTATGACAGCTAGGGGAGAACCTCCTGGGAGCTGGTCGCAGACCTGGGCCAGACATCCAGGTTACCTGTCTACCGTGACCATAGCTGTAGTCTGGCTGTGGGTCAGGATAGCATGGCCCATCTGGCATCTGTTTCTAAAGAAAGGAGGCAGGGAAAGTGGGTGATGGTGTGGGTACCAGCCCACCTTTTGAATAGGAAGTGCAGTGAATAGAGGCCCTAGGCAGGATGTCAAATGGTTAGAGCTCAAGGAGCAATGGGGACAAACAGGAGGCTCAGAGAGCTTCTCCCTGGGGATTGACTTGGGTCTGGAGAGGGAGATGGGAGGCTACAGAGCCTGGCTTTTCTCCCTTCCCCACCTGCAGGCTGATCTCCCAACCCCAAGCTTTCTGCATCTTCCCATTACTCTGGAAAGAGTCTGGAGAAGGTGCTAGAGCGGTTAATACCAGCTTGTCCGAGCTAATTGTTATACTTTCAGGAATTTTGCAAGCCAGTTCACTTCACATTAGTACTTTAAATTGGCCATTATAGGAGGATTTACACCACGGAAATTGGCAAGTGCTACAATTGAGGGCTACGTCCCCCACCCGCCTGAGCCCGAGCCAACTGTTGGGTGGTTACCAGCATACCACTGAACCCATCTGAAATGTGATGAAATAGCCCCAGAGATTCTGGTCATGTGAGGGCTGGAAGGTCCTGCTTAGACATTGTCCCTCCAAATCCCAATGCAAGGGGAAACTGAGGCTCAGAGGCTACCTAAGGAGTCTGTGGCCCAGACTTCCAAATTGTCAGTCCTGGCTCCCCTGCTCCCAAGGACTGATAACAGCTGAGAGAGGGCTACAGAGTTATTGAGGATCCAGCTCCTAGCTAGAAGAGGGAAGCACCAAGGGTGGACAGATTGGCTGTAATGGCCAGGATGGGGGCAGAGGGAGCCCAGGGAACCCTGAGGCCATCTAGATAGGGACTCCAGTCAACAACCTTGCCCATTTCCTTGGCTCTCTCTCAGGCAGCAGGGTAAAATTGAGAAAGGAAGCCGGTACCAGGACCATTCTGGGGATGCCATTTTAGTCACATGGTCTCCACCCCTAGCAGTCAGTCTCCCCAAAACTGACTCTCATGCCTCAGGCTGCTGCCCATTCCGCTCCCTGCAGTGAGCCCCTGCATCAGTTCCCAGGGTTCCATTCTGTTTAATCCCTATCTTTACCCAATTCTCTCCTGTTTCTTGGTCACTGTCTTTGGATGACCTGAAGGCACCTCAATGCAGCATGTCCAAAATAGAAATGATTGGCTTCCCACAACTATTTCCCCACCAGAGTAAATAGCACGCTCCCCCTCAGGGCCTTTGCACTTGTAATTTCCCCATTTGTACAGCCCCTCCTCCAAATATCCCTCACCTCCCTCAAGTGTCTGCTCAGATTCACCTTCTCAGAGACATCCTCCTTGACCACCTTACCTAAAATAGCCCCCTAGTCTCCTCCATCACTCCTGCCCCCTTACCCGACACTATTTTCCTGCACTTATCAACACAGACACTCCATGGATTTATGTGTCTGTGTCTGCCTCCCCTGCCCCACTAGAAGGTAAACTCCCCGTAACCACCGCAGTAACACAGTGATGTGGTCAGTTTCTAGAAGTTCCTTGGGTTCCGAGATTGTATCGGTTTGACTCACTCAGTGCTGGGCACTTTTAGTAAGTGCTCGATAAATATTTGCTGAATGAATAAATGGGCCTCTAGCCAGTCTCCTTCTCCCATCTCGACTCCTCAAATCCACCTCTGTTTGCCCCAGTTGTGTCTTAAACAAACTTGACTATGATTCTTTCCTGTCCAAAACTTTTCATAGATCTCTCGCTTTCAGAATAAAATCTACCTCTGGTTTCACTTGCAAGGCTCTCTGTGATGTATTTCCAGCCTAACCTCGTGCTTCGCACATCGTCCCCTAAACACAACCACCACACACACACACACACACACACA
>NW_007742903.1:0-400 GCF_000696425.1 Galeopterus variegatus
ACCCAGTGTGTCCCAACCCGTGGGATATTCAACGCAGATCCTGGAGGGGGGAGTGGGAATGCTATGGAACAAGAGATGCGAGAGATGGGAGACAAGACAGTATTCTGATCAAGTCAAGGAATTGTAATTGTTATGTCTTCTTCCCACCCCCAGGGTTTTTTATTTATTTTATTTTATTTTATTTTATTTATTTATTTTGTGTGTGTGTGTGTGTGTGTGTGTGTGTGAATTTATTTACTTATTTTTAGCTCCCACCAATAAGTGAGAACATGTGGTATTTCTCTTTCTGTGCCTGACTTGTTTCACTTAATATAATTCTGCCTAGGTCAATCCATGTCATTACAAATGGCAGTATTTCATTCGTTTTTATAGCTGAGTAGTATTCCATTGTGTAGATATA
>NW_007742903.1:3979-6318 GCF_000696425.1 Galeopterus variegatus
TTGGTGGCTATTGTAAATGGGCAAGCTTTCTGGATTTCTCTTTCTGCATGTTCACTATTGGTGAATAGAAATGCTACTGATTGGGCCAAGCCCGTGGCGCACTCGGGAGAGTGTGGCGCTGGGAGCACAGCAGCGCTCCCGCCGTGGGTTCAGATCCTATAGGGATGGCCGGTGCGCTCACTGGCTGAGTGCGGTGTGGCTGGTCTCAAAAAGGACAAAAAAAGAAAAAAGAAAAAGAAAAAGAAAAGAAAGAAATGCTACTGATTTTTGTGTGTTGATTTTGTATCCTGCTACTGTGCTGAAATCATTTATCAACTCCAAGAGTTTTTTTGTAGAGGCTTTAGGTTGTTCAACATATAGGATCATGTCATCTGCAAACAGGGACAGTTTGACTTCATCTTTTCCAATCTGGATGCCCTTTATTTCCTTCTCTTCTCTGATTACTCTGGCTAGTACTTCCAACACTATGTTGAATAGGAGTGGTGAGAGTGGGCATCCTTGTCTTGTTCTTGTTCTTAAAGGAAAAGCTTTTAGTTTTTCCCATTCAGGATGATGTTGGCAGTAGGTTTGTCATATATGGCTTAAATTATGTTGCGTTACTTTCCATCTATACCTAACTTTTAGAGAGTCTTTATCATGAATGAATGTTGAATTTTATCAAATGCTTTTTCAGCATCTATAGAGATGATCATGTGGTCCTTGTGTTTGATTTTATTAATATGGTGTATCACATTTGTTGATTTGCATATGTTGAACAAACCTTGTATCCCTGGGATGAATCCCACGTGATCATGGTGTATAATTTTGCGAATGTTTTGCTGTATTCTGTTAGCTAGTATTTTATGGAGGATTTTTGCGTCTATATTGATCAAAGATATTGGCCTATAGTTTTTTGTTGTTGTTGTTGTTGTATCTTTGCCTTATTTTGGTATCAGGGTGATGTTTGCTTCATAGAATGAGTTTGGGAGAATTGCCTCTGTTTCAGTATTTTGGAATAGTTTATAGAGAATTGGTGTCAATTCCCCTTTGAATGTTTGGTAGAATTCTGCTGTGAATCCATTTGGTCCTGAGCTTTTCTTTGTTGGGAGCCTTCTGATAACAGCTTCAATCTCTTTTATTGTTATTGGTCTGTTCAGATTTTCTACATCATCTTGGCTCAGTTTTGGTAGTTTGTGTGTATCCAGAAATTTATCCATTTCCTCCAGATTTTCAAATTTGTTGGCATATAATTTTTTATAGTAGTCTCTATTGATTCCTTGTATTTCAGAGGTATCAGTTGTAATATCACCTTTTTCATTTCTAATTTTTGTTAGCCATGCTAATGGTTTGTCAATTTTATTTATCTTTTCAAAAAACCAATTTTTTTTTCATTGATCTTTTGTATTTTTGGGGGGGGGTTTCAATTTCATTAAGTTCTGCTCTGATCTTAATGCTTTCTTTCTATCTGCTAACTTTGGGTCTGGATTGTTCTTATTTTTCTAGTTCTTAAGGTGAATTCTTAGGTTGTCCACTTGCCATCTATCCATTCTTTTGAAATAAGCATTTAATGTGATAAATTTCCCCCATAGTACTGCTTTTGCAGTATCCCACTGGTTTTGGTATGATGAATCATTGTTTTTATGAGTTTCAATAAATTTTTTGATTTCCTGTTTGATTTCTTCTTGGACCCATATGTCATTAAGGAGAATGTGGTTTAATTTCCACGTGTTTGTATAGTTACCAGAATTTCATTTATTATTGATTTCTAATTTTAATCCATTGTGGTCTGAAAAAGTACATGGGATAATTCCATTTTTTAAAAAATTTGTTGAGACTTGATTTGTGACCTAACATGTGATCTATCCTGGAGAATGATCCATGTGCTGATGAGAAGAATGAATATTCTGAGGTTGTTGGATGGAATGCTCTGCAGATATCTGCTAAGTCCAATTGGTCTACAGTGTTGTTTTGATCTTACGTTTCTCTGCTGATTTTTTGCCTAGATGATCTGTCCAATGTTGATTTTTTTTTTTTTTTAAAGATGACTGGTAAGGGGATCTTAACCCTTGGCTTGGTGTTGTCAGCACCACGCTCACCCAGTGAGCTAACCGGCCATCCCTATATGGGATCCAAACCCCTGGCCTTGGTGCTATCAGCACCGCACTCTCCCGAGTGAGCCACAGGCCGGCCCTGTCCAATATTGATAATGGTGTGTTCAGGTCCCCTGCTATTATGGTATTAGAGTCTATTTCCTTCTTTAGGTCTAATAGAGCTTGCTTTATAAATCTGGCTGCTCCAGCATTGGGTGCATATATATTTATGATTGTTATGTCTTCTTGATGGATGAATCCTTTTATCAT
>NW_007742903.1:8102-9092 GCF_000696425.1 Galeopterus variegatus
CTTGATTTTTCATATTTCTGGTATCTTTTCTTTGATGTTTATTCATTGTGGCAGGGGATTTTACAGTCCACAGGTTTGACATTATTATCTGACTAAGATGTTGCTGGGGTTGCCGATTTGGTATGGCTACCTCGGTGACTGCTCAGTTGGCCACTAGCACCTTGTGTGTGTGGTTGCATCGGGTCTTGGGCCTCTCCAGGGAGCCACCTCTCTGGTCAGATTGGACTTGGCCGGGCTGCTGGGTCTCAGGGTGGTATCGCAGGGTGTGTGGTCTCTGCTGAGCTTCCACCTCCCGTGCTAGACGTCTCCCTGTTCTGCACACACTGGGCTGGGCTGCTGGGATTCACGGAGTCACCGCAGAGTGTGTGGTCTCTGCAGAGCTTCCCCTTCCCCTGCTGGATGTCTCCCTGCTCCATGCACGTTGGGCTGGGCTTGGGATGGAGCCAGGTAGTGGCGGTGAAGCCTACCTGCTGCTGGATTGCACGGTGGCGGCCCCCCACAGGGTGTGTGGTCTCTGCAGAGCTTCTGCCTCCTCCACTGGACGTCTCCCTTCTCTGCACACACTGGGCTGGGTTGCTGGATCATGCGGCAGCAGTGTGGTCCCCGCAGAGTTCTCGCCTCCCCTGCCGGATGTCACCCTGCTCTGTGCGCACTAGGCTGGGCTGGGAATGGAGCCGGGTGCCTGCGGTGAAGCCTACCTGCTGGATCATGTGACAGCTGCCCCTAGCGGCTTGTCATCTCCGCAGAGCTTCTGCCTCCCCCGCTGGATGTCTCCCCGTTCTGTATGCCAGAAGTTGGATTCTTAAGTCTTAAGTTTACATCAGCTTCTGAGTGGCTCCTTTATTTCAGTTGTTGTGGCTCCTTACTCCTACTTGGGTCATGGGAACCCTATTAGTGGTCTTGCTGGAGCCACCAAGTCCCTCTTCTTTCCTGCCACCTCCAAGCAACTTCATCTGAAGGGCACAGCTGCGGCTTTTGCTGGCTCCTGCT
>NW_007742903.1:9895-15715 GCF_000696425.1 Galeopterus variegatus
GCCACCTCCAAGCAACTTCATCTGAAGGGCACAGCTGCGGCTTTTGCTGGCTCCTGCTCCAAACACTCAGCAGCTCCAGCCTGGAAGCGGCTGGGATTTGAAACGGTCAGAGCAGTGTTTTCTTTCTCTCATTGTGGCTTCTCCGATCTTCAGGCACTCTGTAGGTCTCTCCTCCTCTTCCCCCAAGCTCTAGCATCACCAGCTTGGCTGTCCTTGCTTTTTGTAGTTGTAAGTTGGTTGATTTGTGGGAGAGAGTGATGCTAGAGACCATCTATTGCACCATCTTGACCAGAAGTTCTTCTAATTCTTGAATCTATTACTAGAAATTTAAAGATGACATTAGCTCAAGGGTTCTAGAAAGGGGAAAAAGAAAGACATATATATATATGTCTTTTTATATATATATAAAAGTAACCTAATTAAAAAATGGGCAAAGGAACTGAATAGACATTTCTCCAAGGAAGATATCCAAATGGCCAACAGACACATGAAAAAATTCTCAACATCACTAATCATCAGGGAGATGCAAATCAAAACCACATTGAGATATCTCACCCTGGTTAGACTGGTTCTTATCAAAAAGACAGAGAATAACAAATACTGGCAAAGATACAGAGAAAGGAAAAGCCTCTTACACTGTTGGTGGGACTTAAATTAGTACAGCCATTATGGAAAACAATATAGAGTTTCCTCAAACAACTACAGATAGAACTGCCATACAATCCAGCAATCCTGCTGCTGGGTATATACCCGAAGGAATGGAAATCATTAGGTATACACCTGAAGGAATGGAAATCATCATGCTGAAGGGATACCTGCTCTCCCATGTTTATTGCAGCTCTGCTCACAATAGCCAAGAGTTGGAACCAACCTAAATTTCCGTTGACAGACAACTAGATAAGGAAAATGTGGTATATGTATACAATGGAATACTACTCTGCCTTTGAAAGGAATGAAATTCTGCCATTTGTAGCAACATGGATGAACTTAGAGAAAATTATGTTAAGTGAAATAAGCCAGACACAGGAAGAGAAATACTGCACGTCCTCACTCATAAGTGGGAACTTAAATAAATAAATAAATAACAGATACATCATCACAATAATTCATGCACTTTAAAAAAGGGAACAGAACTAAGGCTACCAGAGGTGGGAAAGGGGAGGGAGAGGGGATTAGCAAGAAATTGGTAAAGGGCCAAAAAAAATGATTACATTGTATAATGTTGAATGTACTAATTATCCTGATTTGAGCATCACATATTGCACACAGCTATTGATATTCAATACTGAATCTCACAGATATGTACAATCAATTATGTTTCAATAAAAAAAAAAGAATAAGTTTTGAATTATTTTTATGTTCATTAATTATAAATAGTATTTAGCAGCTTAATAGACAACTAGAAGAAAAATAACTTTGAAAACACATATTAAAAATAATTTTATTTTTTTACATTTTACCTTTAATGTGTACCCGTTGATAAAAATAATTCAAATACCATATACTTTTAAGGCAATTATATTTGTTTTTAATCCTTTGGTTCATTACTGCCGTTAGGACTCATACCCAAATCTTGATTATAAAATCATAATGAAGGATTTTACTAAAATGAAGGCAAGAAAATTTAATTTACAGAATAAATATATATCAATTTCTAACTTTTATATAACTTCATCTTATCTCTCATCCAAAATTCCTGACCCATGAAGGGATTACTCAGACATGCGCAATAAGATTTAGATTCAGTCATCTTTGCTATTTTTTTTTTCCTTTTTGTCTTTTTTCGTGTCCGGCAATGGATCGCAACCCTCGGTGTTGCGCCCGCACCTCGCTCAGCCAGTGAGCGGGAACTGGTCTGTATGTGGGATCCGAACCCTCGGCGGGAGCGCTGCCGCACTCCCAAGCGGTGCACTGTAGCAGTGCACCACCGGCCGGCCCCGTATTTGCTATTTTATCAACATTCAATCACATAGAAATCACAGATTTATACATTTTTCAGTTTTATTAATTAAGAAGGTATATTTGTCAGTGTAGCGGGAGGACTGGTGCTGTGATCAAACATATTTTACTCAATAGTATTTTAGCTTGGTTTGTAACGTGACATATGATATGTGAGTGTCCATTTGTACTCCTGCCCTAGGTTCCACGATGGGAGTAGGCCTGAGTGAGGACCTTTTTGCAAAAAAAATTTTCTTTTGCTTGTGTGTGTGTTTGTTCTAGTTATGCATGTGTGAGGTGTTTTGAGGTACATAAATGAAGAGCACAGATTTTAAATGTATGCTTTGATGAGTTTTGACAAATATATACACACATGTAACCACCACCAAAATCAATATATGAACATTTCCATCTCTCTAGAAAGTTCCTTTAGATCTTTTCCCTATTAATCTCCCACCCCCCATCCCTATGAGAAGCAACCATTGATCTTATTTTTACCACCATAGATTAGTTTTGTTTCTGGAACATCACATAAATAGAATTATAAAGGATGACATTTTGTATCTGGCTTCTATCAATTCATGTGGTG
Organism: Galeopterus variegatus; assembly: GCF_000696425.1. Taxonomy (NCBI): domain Eukaryota; kingdom Metazoa; phylum Chordata; class Mammalia; order Dermoptera; family Cynocephalidae; genus Galeopterus; species Galeopterus variegatus. The sequence continues at coordinate 12,423 of NW_007742903.1, forward strand.
TCTTTGAGTTGTATCTATGTTGCTGCATACATCACTAACAAGTTCCTCTTGTGTTACTGAGTAGTATTCCGCTGCATAAATACACCACAATTTGCTTTCTATTCAGTTGTTGATACTCATTTGAGTCGTCCCAGTTTGGGGCTCTCATGAATATCTGTGAACAATTTTTTATTTAAAAAAAAAAAAAATTCATGGGAAGATTTGTATTACCTTTCAAATTCTACTTTTCTATGAACTTTTTGAAGTCCCCTCGTACTTGTCACCTATCATGAGGGAAAGAGAGAAGATAAGATTGCAAATACGTGATTAAAAAAATAGCATTATAATATACGCATATTATTTAAGAATATATGGAAATATTTACACTGAAAAGTGGGACTCAGAGGTGGACAGATGAGAAGTAGAGGACGGAGTCTTTCATTTAAACATTTATTTAACTTTTAAAGCTATGTTAATGTATTTATTTGATTAAAATAATTTAAAAATAAAAATGCTGATCGATGCTTGATTTATTTATTTTTAAATTTCATTAATAATAAAAGCACTTAGGCAAATTTTATCACAGGTTTTTATATAATTTTTTTTCTTTAATTTATAGATCATTTGGTTTTAATTTTCTTTTTGATATGGGAATTATGAAAAAAAGATTCTTCCATTTTACCAACTGGACGTTTCTTTTTACATTTTGATTTTTTTATTTCTAATTTCTGGCTTTGTGATCAGAGGCTATAAGAGAATGTACCCTATGAAATCAATGTATGGAGATGCTATTAAAGTTTTTGTTGTCACCAAGAAAATGTCCAATATTTGTAATTGTTCCTTGGGCATAAAAGAGGAATATGTATTCTGTACTTACAGAGTGGAATTATATGTATACATGTTTTTCATCATATAAATTTCATCTTTGTTTAAATAAAGTCTCTTCCATATTTTTCATTAACTACTTTATCAAATTCTGGGAAGTGTACATTAAAGTCTATCATTAAGATATTGATTTAATCAAGTTCTTTAAGAAATTTGCATGAGCCTTTGCCTTATGTGCTTTATTATTACATTGTTTTTTGCTTGAAATTTCTGTTATTATGTACATTAAAGTCTATCATTAAGATATTGATTTAATCAAGTTCTTTAAGAAATTTGTATGAGCCTTTGCCTTATGTGCTTTATTATTACATTGTTTTTTGCTTGAAATTTCTGTTATTAAATTCTATGAATTTTACCTTTATTATTATAAAATTTCCCTCTATTGTGATTAATAATTTTGGTTGATTTAATTACTATTTTAACTGTAATTAATAGTGCCATCCTTGTTCTTAAAGTATTTGCTCTTATCTAACACATCTTTGCTCAGTTTCACATTTGTGCTCTTTTTATATATTTAAAGATGTGGGATTTTGACCTCACATTTTTAAAATTTTGCTTTGTGTATGATACACAAATACATACTTAGAAACACTCGCACACCCAGCCCCCAGAAGCATATAGATATAGGATGCATGGATGACCATACACACCCCACACTCAGTTTTCCCTACCCTCGTCCATTGGCCAGCATCTCTAGGTGGTTCCTTTGGTTTCCTAGGTTAGGGATACAGTGATTATTACGGAGATTAAAACACCAAATTAAGATTCTATTCTTAGTTGTTACTTTCTTAGTATAAAATGATCAAATTGAACTTTGTATTTGAAAGAAGAAAGGGTGGAAGATCCCGAAGGCTTAAGGGTTATGCAAAATGGAATCATTGTAGGAGCAAAGTGTATGGAACAGAATTGCTGTGAAGCTCTGTGGCCAATTTCACCAGCTTCACACTTTTGCTTCAGGTCAATTCTGGGCACACAGCAAGGGTCCAGATATATTCTGTCTGTGACATGGGCATGGGATGTACTTGAGTCAGTAGGAAGCAGAGGAAAATCAGGGTGAAATAGGACCACATATGGGAACAGTCCCTTGAGGCACATTGGTCTTAGGCGATTGGGCAGAGTCAGCCATGTCTAAAAGGAATTCAGCTGAATCATTATTATTTTTAAAGGTCACTAACAGGATTTCCAAGAAAGGAGCCTGGCAAGAGTAGTGGAGCCTGGCAGTGAAGATTACAAAGCTGGTAGCTCTTAGGACCTAGGCTTTTCCTAGGAGTGGAAACTGTCCCAGTTTGCAGGGGAGGGGGGCAGAATTACAGAGTCTGAGCAAACTAGCAGGGGTCAAAGCTAGTTGCAGACTCTAGGAAGAACGATCCAAGACCAGGAGCCCTTCCTTTGGCAGGGCCCCTTGGGATCTTGGGGTCACACACGTAGACAAAGATTAATTTGGCTAACAGAATCTAATTGATTCTGTTGATTTCAGGATGCCTGGCTGATGACACCATATGACTCAGTTATTACATACTTCTTAGATCTCATTCAAAGAAGAAAGATATGTAAATAAATTATCACATTCAAGTGAATCAATTTTAAAAATACATATTTGATAAAAATAATAAACACTGGATATATTATAGAATCACAGATCCAGGAAATATTACAACCTTGGAAATCATGAACTTTTCTCTGCTCTGCCTTTCCTTATTTCTTAGATAGAGAAACACATCCTGAAAACCAAAGTGGACTGTCCAAGCTCAAGCAGCGAGTCTATGCACTAGACTGAATTCCCCTCACCCCAACATATTTCCGTGCCCAGAGAGCACAGGAACAAAGACAGTTATTATGTGTGCCTCTAACGAGGAGCTCTGGGTAATCACCCCTAGGGATGCCCAACTGTGGCAACGATCCCCACGAGAATCCAGATCTCCAGGGACAGAGATCGATTTATTTGCGCCCAATCATCCAAGCCGAACCTGGGAGAGCCACAGTGTCTCACTCTATATGTTCTTCCCAGTGAGAAAAGGTCTTCAATCCTCAGCCCCAGCTGGCAACTTACCATCCTCCAGTGCCAAGCACGGAGTTTTCAGAGATGGGGATTCTGTGAATACATCTGACAGCCACAGACAGCAGCCAATCCTCAGCCCCAGCTGGCAACTTACCATCCTCCAGTGTCAAGCACGGAGTTTTCAGAGATGGGGATTCTGTGAATACATCTGACAGCCACAGACAGCAGCCAAGGTAAGAAGGGCTGGTAAAGCAGGTGAGGACACACTCACCTCCAACAACAGACAGATCCACATGGACACAAACACACAGGCGGACATTTAAAACACACCCACTAATCCCTCTGCATCTAACCAAGGTCAAAAAGGGAAACATCTCTTGGTTGGACATGGACAATCCCTTCCCACTTCACGACGTGCTGTCCACTGCAG
>NW_007742903.1:16946-17657 GCF_000696425.1 Galeopterus variegatus
GTGTCAGAAATCTCAGAGACAGTCACACACTAACGTGACTCACAAGAGATTGATGCATGAAAGCCGACTTCAACAGATTTAAATTGTACAAACCGAACTTTACAGCCAAGAGGACTGGTACGATCACTGTCTCCCTGTAGGGTAGCTGCACGGGAAGTCGAATTAAAATCCAGAGGATGCACGTGGAAGTCCACTCAGAGGAAGAGGGATTTAGTATGCGACCTACTCACTGGGGAGTCTCAGCTGGTGGGTGTTTAAACCAGGAAATGATTGTATTTTTTNCATCTCTTGGTTGGACATGGACAATCCCTTCCCACTTCACGACGTGCTGTCCACTGCAGACCAGAGCAGGTACATTTCCAAGATGGAAATAGACAAGTAGCAGCGAGAAAGAAAGGAAACAGCGAGTGTCAGTGGGGCAGAAATCAGTGACCGCGTGCTCCTTATCAGCTTGGCCAGAGCTCAGAGCCAAGAGCCACCCTCCTGCCACCCCAAAAGAGAGATGCTCTGTCAGACATCCAAGACCTTCCGATTCTGCCCCTAATCGCCACTTTTGTTGCTTATTGCTCTGCTGTGTTCATCCACTGTGGTCTGTGATCGCATAATAAAGGGCGTCCAGGGGGAGCTATTTGGATGCCATGCGAAGCCCCACAGAGGGGTGTTGGCTTGGGCTTGGGTCCAGGGACTAAGCAAACTTACTTCTAAGGTCCA
>NW_007742903.1:19273-20346 GCF_000696425.1 Galeopterus variegatus
CATCCCCTTTCCTAGCTGGCATCACTTCTGCCTTTGGGATTGCCAAGATGTCCCAAGTCAGCTGCCTTCCACACGGTCCGCCAGCACATGGGCAACTCAGCGCCCTCGTGGGGGCTGACAGCAAGCCCCTGGGTGGCCTCTCCTTCATCCCACTCTCAGCTCGGCCATCCCTATCCATTTTCTCTTCCCTGCTCTGAAAAAACAAAGGCTGCTCAAGATGCCCCTTAGCTCAGCAGACTTCTCCTACGTCAAAAACCAAATGACGATCTCCACATCGTGCAGCATCTCCAGTCTCGGAGTGACGTTCTTGGAGTCCCCCCTCGGATCTGGGGACCAGGAATCCCTCTGCCCTCTCCCAGTGGGCTATGAGGAGAGAGCACAGACTCCCTGCAGAATCGCTGGTCTCTCTAATCTTTGTCCTCTTACATGGTGGCTTGGGGATAGAGGGGGGTGTCGGTTTTGATCCCCGTAGGATTATTCAGTAAGCATTGCCAGGAAGTGGATAATGCTGGCAACTCTCCCAACACAGAGTTTGCTGTATTGACAGCCAATTCACCTGTGCTTTTTACCTCATCCACGGTTCACAAAGAACAAGAAAAAACCCACTGCCTTCCTGCTATTCCTCTTTCACCTTTTCCTGCCATCTCCATTATGAGGAACAGCCTGCCATGAAGACCAGATTATTCACATTTGCTGTTGAGGGCACGCTGAAAAAAGCTGCGCAAATATTGCTGTGGGTTTTCCTGGATGGAACACCTGCCCCCAACTTCTACATCCCACGCTAGTCATTCTCTCTCTGGAGCACTTCTTTCAATGGAGTAGGCTATAGACTTGGATTATCTAGCCACCCCTTAATCTGTGCCATAATTTAGGAGAAAATGACTTCGGGTCTCAGCAATTTTACATTGGTTTTACTAATGTAACTCTCAAAATGCTAGGACACTTCACTGTTCCCATATTATGTACATGCTACAGCCTCTCTCCTAGAAGTATGTCCTATGACATCTTCCACCCAAGCCAGTCAAGCCACTTAACCCGTCAGTCTCCTCCCCCTTCCTCCTTCTCTTTACCCC
>NW_007742904.1:0-846 GCF_000696425.1 Galeopterus variegatus
TCGGGCGGGAGCGCCACCGCGCTTCCCAAGCGGCGCACTTATCCAGTGCGCCACCGGGCCAACCCCAAAACAATTTTCTGATGGAAATGTAGAAGGACCAAAACCAGGCAAAAACTGGAGGGGAATCAACGCTGAAGAAAGTTCCAGCACTTTTCTCTTTGTAATTTTTTTTTTACTTTGAGCAAGTTCCAGCCTTACTGGCTTGAAGAACAAGAGGACAGGGCTACCATGGGAGAGGACAGGACTACCATGGTAGCTGGAAGTAGAGAAAAAAATAATTGAGGAATGACAGAGACAGCAAAAAAGCCCAATTGTGCAAATGAAATATACTGAAATTTCCAAGTAATCCCTGAATTACATAGGTATACAGTAGGTTTCAAGCAGCCCAATTAATCATAAAATATCTGAATAGCAAATTCAGTAGTTACCAAACTCNGTTCATAAGGGATTTACCCCCATGACTCAAACAGCTTCCTACACGGCCACATTGGGGATCAAATTTCCACACGAGTTCTGGGAGGACAATATATCCAAACTCCATCAGAAAGGAAGGCCAATCTTTGGGCCAGAAGCAAGATGGGGGAACTTAGCTTAGAAAGAGGCCCGAATTACACCAGGATTGTAGCTTCCACTTCCAAGCAAAAACACATACAAATCTGTAGAAACACATCATAAATTTAGGTTCTCAGGTGTTGCAATAAGTAAGAGCCATCAAATAAAAGGTTTCACCTCCAGCAATATGAATTATTGTATAACAAAGAAAAAAATGAACTTTCTTGCATATGATTATCATGAACTGCTATGGATTGATTGAATTGTATCACCCAAAGTTCATGTATTAGAAGC
>NW_007742904.1:2249-4463 GCF_000696425.1 Galeopterus variegatus
GAGAGCTAAAGTACTGCCTGATACCAGGAAAGCCATGGGAGCGAAGCTGTCCTAGGACTTAAGGACACAAACCCCCCGCCAATATGTAGAGGACTTCGAACAGAGTCAAGGTACACGATTCTCCAGCTTTAAGATTTAATGCCTGCCCTCTGGGTTTCAGATTTGTTTGGGACCTGTTACACCTTTCTTTTGGCCTCTCTCTCTTTTAATGGAAATATGTACCTTATGCTTGTCCCACCATTGTATCTTAGAAGTAGATAAGTTGTCCTGGTTTCACAGATGGGACTTTGAAACTTGGACCTTTGAGTTGAAAGAAATTAAGACTCTGGGGATGAAATGAATGTATTTGTGTGTGAAAAGGACACGAACTTTGGGGGCCAGGGACAGAATGCTATGGATTGACTGAATTGCATCCCCCAAAGTTCATATTTAAGAAGCTTAATTCCCACTGTAACCGTTGAGTGTAGGAAATCCTGTAATGGTAATTGCCAATGGGGACTTGGAGAGATGATTGGATTGTGAGGACTGCACTCTCATGAATGGATTGATCCATTTTTGTAGAGTGGATATGGTTCTGAGAGCTATAAAAGGACAATGCATGAAGAACTATCTCTCTTTCTGCCCTGCCATTTTCTGCCATGTGAGACCCCTTCATTGCGATAAAGGCACCACCCAAGAAGACCTTCACCAGATGTATTCCCTGGACTTCGGACTTCCCAGACTCTGAAACCATAAGCAATAAATTTCATTTTCTTACAAATTACCCAGTACTGTGTATTTTGTTACAAGCAACAGAAATGGTCTAATACAATAATAATGTTCCTCTTTTCATTCCTTATGTTATATAGTCTCAGGTTTTTCTTTGATTGGTCTTCCTAGAAGTTTATCAGTTTCATTAGTTTCTTCAAAGAACCAACTTATGGCTTTCTCTACATATGCTTGTTTTCTATTTCATTAATTTCTGCTATTTTAAAAATACTTCCTTTCTGCATTATTAAGTTTATTTTGTTGGCCTTTTTCTACCATCTTAAGCTGAATGCTCAGCACATTAATTTTCAGCCTTTCCTCTTTTCCATATGTGCAGTGAGGACAACACACTTCTCTCTCACCCCTGCTTTAGTAATAGTCTCCTTACTTGGATATGTAGTATTTCATCATCATCAATTTAAAAATACTTTCTAACATAAATTATGATGTTTTTCCTCTGACATATGAGTTACTTAGAATTGTTTTTCAATTTCCGAATACATAAACATTTTCTAGTTACCTTTTTAGTTTTGATTTTTAACTTAAGTGTAATGTCAGAGAACAGGATTTATATGCTACCAATCCTTAGAAATACACTGAAGCTTGCCAAATGGCCCACTATTTTCATAAATATTCCATCTGTGCTTGGAAAGCCAGTGTATTCTGCGGTTTTGGGGGCAGTTTCTATCACGTCCATTAGACCTAAATTGTCAATTGTGGTGTTCAAATCTTCTATTCTTATGGATTTTTATTGTTTTATCTACCAAGATGTATATATCCCAAAATGTATAATATATACAAAATATATTTGAGGTATGCTAAATTTCTCCCTTGTGTGTTTGTCTTTTTCTCTTGGTAGTTTTTTTTTTTTTTCTTTTTTTTTTTTTGTCTTTTGTCTTTTTCCGTGTCCGGCAAGGGATTGCATCCCTCAGTGTTGCCCCCGTACCGGGACTATGTTATAAGCCACAGAAATGGACTAATACAGGAAATCTGGACAAAATACAAAACAATTTTCTGATGGAAATGTAGAAGGACCAAAACCAGGCAAAAACTGGAGGGGAATCAACGCTGAAGAAAGTTCCAGCACTTTTCTCTTTGTAATTTTTTTTTTACTTTGAGCAAGTTCCAGCCTTACTGCCTTGAAGAACGAGAGGACAGGGCTACCATGGTAGCTGGAAGTAGAGAAAAAAATAATTGAGGAATGACAGAGACAGCAAAAAAGCCCAATTGTGCAAATAAAATATACCGAAATTTCCAAGTGATCCCTGAATTACATAGGTATACAGTAGATTTCAAGCAGCCCAATTAATCATAAAATATCTGAGTAGCAAATTCAGTAGTTACCAAACTCAGGGTAGACCGTTTGGACTTTCATTTTGTCAAGTTAACTGACTGCTTAAAAATATTTAACACTCTTAAAAAGAACATGACAGATTCATAGTCAACATATATATTATCAAAATGTTT
>NW_007742904.1:6079-6397 GCF_000696425.1 Galeopterus variegatus
TTTTTTTTAATAAAATGCTTTAGTTCTTATCTCTTGCAAATAATATGGGCAGATGGATTTGTTTTTTTGTTATTCTTATCTTTTACCTTGCCTCTTATCTGGTAGATGAGAGAATCAAGAAATACAGCACCAAAAGGAAGCTTAAGGTTAAAAAAAGAAAGTGAATTAATCCAACGCATCTCTGTGTCTTTTAGTCTATGACAATGTCTCTCTTCAGCTTCCAATAAAGGGCACAAGGCAGTCCACTCACCAAAGTTAACTACCATGCCCCAAAGAAGAGGAAGGAACGTAAAAGTGAAAGCAGGTATAAAGCCAGAA
>NW_007742904.1:8274-8706 GCF_000696425.1 Galeopterus variegatus
CATCATCGCAACTTCCCCGTGGTCTCAATCTGGCAATGTGCCCACTGACCTACAACTTTATTCCAGTTGACGCTCACACTGCAAGTTAATTTCTACTACAAAGTTTATATTTGCTCTTCCCTGGCTTGTAATACACGGCTCACTGTCCCACTTGGTTCAGGTCTAGTTTCAAATGTCCCCTTCACATTTACATCTTCTAAGACTAGTCTCGTTAAACTAAATCCACTGTGTTGTGTCCCATTATTCTGCTTTTTCTTTTTTTAAGAAACTTAACATTCATGACATTATATAACGTACTTATTGTTAGCCTTTTGTGTCAGTCTATGCCCCCAACCCTTCAATGTAATCTACATGAAAATGGTAAAATCATTTGTCTTGTTCATTACAGTAGCCCTAATGCCTGGAACACTGCTTAGCATATAGTAGGTATTT
>NW_007742904.1:11819-12029 GCF_000696425.1 Galeopterus variegatus
CTCCAGAACTCTTCGGTAGGCATTTTGGATCATTTCACCTGCTACAACTATCTAGGCCAGGCATCACAGCAAAACTACTGGCCAGGTTATTATTTAAATGAGGCCAGGAGAAAATATAGTCAGAGAATACTCAGAAATTTATGTTTTATCCATTTTAAATATTTCTAGAGGCATGCATAGAAAATTAATATGACTCAAGGAGAGCAATGT
>NW_007742904.1:14177-14519 GCF_000696425.1 Galeopterus variegatus
TTGAAATGTGTGTTCTATGATTAACTGAGAGTTGACAGAATTAAGTAAGAAATTAATGAAGAGCTCGGGCTGAGTCTCTTTATTTATGCTGAAAAATGGCCAGCACCTTCTCAGGCTAAATTAACTTCCTAATCATGTTTGCTAGCAAATATAAAGAAAACACAATTTCCTCTCTAAAGTAATAAGTTCAGTGATAAACTTTCTTTCAAAAGTTAAGAATTAAATCCTTTATAAGTGAAGTTTTATATTCAAATAATAATGGGCATTGCCTATTGTATTTTTCATACCCGGAGGTAAGAAAAGCTCTGTTCTATTTTCAAATTTAAATCAGACACCTCTCCA
>NW_007742904.1:19914-20345 GCF_000696425.1 Galeopterus variegatus
GACTTGCAGCCACCCCTTTGGCCAATGTATGTTAAATAAAGTTAAAGTGGGGATACAGGAAAATAAGGTTCTTAAAACTATGCAAATTTTCCAATGGGCAGAAAATAGTGAGATAAAGTTAACCCAAACATTAAAATTCAATGAAATAATTTTTCAGGACTCAAGAGAAACATAACTTTAAAAGTCTGCACTGAATTTATATTTATATGTGATTTCACAAGTAAATTCAGTGATGTTTTTAAAAATGAAATCGAAGCCAAGAGGAAGAAATAAGCTTAATCATGAATTCTTAGTACAAGGTGCAGGTTTTCTCTATGAAACTCCACTGTAACCTCTTAGCTCCCCTCATTAAAATGAAGCCAACAACAAAACATAAAATGAAGCATAATGACTAAACCCTATTTGTGCAGGTCCAAAGTTTCTATTTTGAA
>NW_007742905.1:0-433 GCF_000696425.1 Galeopterus variegatus
GAATCATTTAGTATCTATGCTTTGGTGTCTCACTTCTTTTGATTAACTTTTTTTTGTTGTTGTTTTATCTATGTTGTTTTTGCAGATGTAATTTATTCCCTTTTTATTTAGAAGAATTATTTTCTCTATGAATATAATATGACTTATTTGTTTTCACAGGTGATTACCAATATGGTGGAGGAACTGGGGAGTAACTCTGGAAAATAATTTGATGAGATGGTAGATAGGACTGAGGTCTGCACAGTAGATGACTGTTGATTTTTTAAAATAACCTATATAAACTATATATGCAAATATTTTCTCTTTTTCATTTCGACACTTTATTCCATGTATAGAAAAGCATATTTTATCCTACTTATCTAAGATATTGACGTTTTCATTTCTACATACACATCTACAATTCACATTTTGAGTTAAATATCTTGTTATGTAA
>NW_007742905.1:1757-17818 GCF_000696425.1 Galeopterus variegatus
GGGTCTCCTCGAGGTTCAGTGGCAGTGGATCTGGGACAGATTTCACTCTCACCATCAGCAGTGTGGAGGCTGATGATGTTGGAACTTATTACTGTCAACAGTATAGTAGTAGTCCTCCCACAGTGTTACAAGCCCATACATAAACCCCCAGAGAATCAGAAGTGTGAGGCTGGGCTGCCCCAGCTGCTCCTCCTGGTGCCTCCGTCTGCTGAGAGCATTTCTCAGATGCAGGGAGACTCTGAAGGTCATGAGAATGCTTGCAGAAGGGACAGGGAGGCTCCTCTACAAATTTTCTTTCCCTCTCCTCAGCCCTAACAGCACAGACATGACAGTACATCTCATGCCTTAATGAAGGGCAGAGTCACTACCTCTGAAGAGTCTAGATTGCAGCCTCAGTCTGATGTCACGCAGCAAAGGAGAAGCTACTCTTGGTATTTCAAGCAGGAATTTCTTTAATAGAGGGATTTCTGGGCCATACCACACTTTTCAAAGTCAAGGTGATAAGATAGTTAGGGAAGCAGACACTAGGTAAAGGGGATTCTCTGGTGTTCCCTGAGAATCTCAAGTGCATCTGCAAGTAAAGGTACAGGCTGCCTAACCATGTGGTGCTCAGACCTGACTGTGAATCCCAGTGGGGGGGGTGCAGATGCTCTCAGCTGCCTGCAGCACCTCACCAGGTGACTCTCCAGTCCTCATCCCTGCCCACATGTCTGCCTGCATGTCCAGTGGTGAGTGATGAATCCTCCTCTTCTGACTTTCAAATGTCAGNGTTTGAGAAATGTGCTTTCAGAATCGATGATGATGATAGGGAGTTAAGGCCACACAGCTCATTAAGGTAACTATATCCTTAATTCTCAGAATTTTGTCCTTTAGGGCATGGCCCCACAACACTTGTGGATATGCTTCTAAGCATCATTGGCAAGGTAGGATCACAGCACACACACTTCATTATGTCACAGAGGCAATAGAAAGAGAGGAAATTGCGTTAAATATACAACCTGTACTTAAAACTTAAATGAAAATCTTTCTAAAAAGTAAAAACAAAGACAACAAAGCATGGATGTATCATTAATTTTCTTCCCATTAAAACTTCATCTGTTTTTCAACAGCATCATCAGCATCACAGAGAGCGTATTACAGATGCGAAGCAGCAGAATCACCTGAGACGCACTGAATGAAAATCTACTTTTTTACCGAGACTCATACTAAAAAAGGGACACCCATATTTACTTTCTAATTAATTTAAAACTGTATTTCAAAATGTTTTTTAGTTTGTAAGAGATAAAATATATAACAGCATGTTCAAATATTGGCCTTATTGTGCAGCTGCTTTGAGGATTCTGTTCACTCCTGTTACTTCTTGTGAGAATGTCATACCCTGAGTAGTGACTGTCCTTCAGCCTTGGCCTCAGATGAAATGCAATCCACAGGCTGCAGATAAGCTCAGTGCCTGCTGCAGAGGCCCCCAGATGAGCTGCACCTGCATCAGCCAGTCACTGTTAACATGAACGTCCATGAACATGAAAATAAATGTTAAGTGTCATAAACCAGTGAGTTTTAAGTGTTTTGTTACCAATCATTATTGTGCAAATTCTGGTCAATACAGTATTTCCACATCTACATGTATAGATAAATATAACTTATAAAATGTATGGCCTCAGTATGAATATTTAGTAACCCATTAATGACGATATTATGAAGAAATTAAAACTAAATGATGTTTGAGTAAAAGAGTCAATTTAAATAATTTGTGGGAAATTTGCATATACATTTACACATATAGGTGTGTATATATTTGATACCTAATTGTCTATACATATATATGGATATATTTATGTCTAAATAAAGCTACAAGTCTAGGTTAATCCAGATGTTTCTTTCTGTTTTTGGATTTTTAGACATTTTTTTGCCTTAATATTTGTCAGCTGATTTATGCTTGGACTGATGATGACACTCCACTGTCATAGTTAAGGATGCCCTGAAAGAATGGAAATCATCACAGTGGGGAATCTCCAAGGGTTACATCTGATGGTCACTGCTGTGGATTGGATGTCCCTCCAAACTCACGGAGGCTTGGGCCCAATTGTGACAGTATTGAGAGGGTGGGAAATCCTATCATGGCAATTGAAAGTTGAAGTCTTGAAAAGGTGATTAGATTGTGAGGATTACGCCATAGTAAATGGATTAGTAAGTTAATGGTCTAAAGGTGGTCATGGCTGTGGTTATGACTTTAGGACAGTGCATAAAGTGCACTCTCTCTCTCTCTCCCCCTAGCTTTCTGTGCTTCTGCTATCCTCTGGGTGACATCCTGCTTTGCTATGAAAAGATGCTACCCACCAACATGGCTGTACAAGTCCATTTGTGTTGCTATAACAAAATACTTAAAACTGTATCATTTATAAAGAAAAACAACACTTATTTCTTACAGTTTTTGAGGATGGGAAATCCAAAGTCGCTCTGGTGGTGGCAACAGTGACCCAGGGGTCTCACATTGCAAGATGGTAGAAGCTGAGAGAGCAGAGACAGAGAGAGAGACTCTCCTTTTCTTATAAAGCCCCCAGAAGCGCACCCCAACCACCATTTTTAATCCATTCACTACTGCATGGTCCTACGACCCAATCATCTCTTCAAGGGTCCACCATTCAATTACCATAATAGGATTTCCTACCCTCTTAACAGTCACAATGGGGGCCAAGTTTCTAATACACAAAACTTGGGGGACAAGTTTCTAATACACAAAACTTGGCAGTCACAATGGGGGCCAAGTTTCTAATACACAAAACTTGGGGGACACAATTCAAGCTTCAGGGAGTTTTGCGGGGACACAATTCAATGGCTTTCACCAGATGTGTTCCCAGGACCTTGTGCTTCTCAGCCCCTGAAATTGTGAGCAATACATAATGTTTCTTTACAAATTACCCAGTTTCAGGTATTTTGTCATTAGCAACAGAGATGGACTAATACTGACACTTTTCAAGGAGAGATTGGCAGTTCAATAACATGGACTGTTGGTTTTGACAGAGTATCAGGACTTTGAAGAAACACAGCTGAACGATTGTAGGCAAAGTTATTTTGGAAAAATCTATTACTGGACATTTCAAAATATGCCATAGTTGAAAATAATGGCTTTCCAATCTGATACCCATCAGAAGGCCATTATACAGCAGGGAGTTCTCAGTAACTAATGTGATCCAACACATAGACTTCACTCAGTCACTTCCTCACTGTCATCCATGCATGGGCTCAATAATATAAATTTCAGCTGACATATGACCACTGGCACTTCTGAGCATTCAACATGTCAATAGAATAACCAAATCTGGACCCCTATATGGTAACACACATCAGGGATTAGATTAATAACTAGTGTCCAGTGGATCACAGCGAACAGGAAGGACTGGACAGTTCCTCCCCCAGTGTTATATTCCTGAGCATGAACCTTCCTCCCAGGGTGGTTGTGTAGAGAGAATCTTTGGTTCCAGCAGCTGCACTTTCCTTTATGGTCTGTTCAGAGATATGGGGTGTATTTCCAGGAACATTTTCCAGGGCTCAAGCATCCTGCAAGGGAATTTATTCCCCCTCCATAGCTTGCTTTCTTGAAAATACAACATCCTCAAACCATGATTAATCCTAATATGACATTTCTAGATTAGGCCTGACAAATAATTCATCCACAGCATGGTCTTTGAATCTCTTCTCTAGAATAGATATTATTAAAGGCAGAGAACTAGGCAAAAACAAAGAAAAAAACAGAACAAAACAAAACAAAAACCCACATTCAAGGAAATAATAGCAATAATAAGAACAATGACAGCAACAGCAGAAACACCATCAATTGCCATTTACTGAGGTCTGAAGACCTACTGTGTGTTGGTTACTGCACTAATGGATTAATGATCTAGTGCAATTAATCTCATATTAATCCTCTATGGATGAGAAGTCAGAGGTTCTCAGAGCCTAGATTGCTTAAGGTTCCAGTGCTTATGAGGGAAGTTGGAAACAGACTCTGATACTCCGGCTTCATAATTCCTCCTCAGGTATCACTGAACATAGTGAAGTTTGTACGGTATTTAAAGTGAATATGACGTGTGCAGGTGGATGGACACACACATACACATGTCCCCCTCTGACTTCTGTGCAGGTTAAGATACACACTCTCCCAGCAACCCAAGCAGCCCCAAGCTCCTTTCCCGTCAATTCCATGTTTTGTTCACCACTACCTGAGTCCTCTTCTGTTCAATTTTTTTTAGATCAATATTCATCAATTTTCTCAGTTGTTTAGCTTTATATAAATGAAATCATTTAGTATCTACTCTTTGGTGTCTCACTTCTTCTGATTAACTTTTTTTTTTGTTTTATCTATGTTGTTTTTGCAGATGTAATTTATTCCCTTTTTATTTAGAATAATTCTTTTCTCTATGAATATACTATGACTTATTTATTTTCACGGGGCATTACCAATATGGTGGAGGAACTGGGGAGGAACTCTGGAAAATAATTTGATGACATGGTAGATAGGACTGAGGTCTGCACAGTAGATGACTGTTGATTTTTTAAAATAACCTATATATGCAAATATTTTCTCTTTATCTTTTCAACACTTTATTCCATGTATAGAAAAGCATATTTCATCCTACTTATCTAAGATATTCATGTTTTAATTTCTACATATGAATCTAAAATTCACATTTTGAGAGAAATATCTTCTTATGTAAATACTTTACATGGTGCTGTTTTTACAATTTGAGGTTTTGGAGTACTTTACATCTGATTTTGAAAGGCAGACGTTACCATTGATAGTAATTTATAATCCAAATAGAATATATGCTTGCCGGGATGGGGGAATTGTGCATTATGTGAAGAAAGTACCAGCATTCCAGGTGAAGGAAGAATAAATATTTTAAATATTTGATAATATAAGAAAAAGCAATTTATAATAGTCATAGTTTGTTGAAAATGTCTGAGGCATTTGTCTTCTGTTACTGAACTTAGACAACAGAGTAATCATTGTGTTAACCTAGTTTCTGGTTTCTAGAAAGGGTCACCATGACCAGTTGGACTCGCTAAGTCTCAGTGTGACTTAGCCTGACATTGGCAAAGCTAGGTTTGGATGCTATGATTCTCAGAATAAGTGCATCCGTCTGACTTTATCCTGACTCAGAGGACATGGTCCAGCACAGATATCTTGCTCACAGTTAAAGAGACGACACAGTATCACCTGCTTTATGCACCCCTCACAGAGTGCTACAGGTCAAGACATGATCCCCTGCTGTGGATTCTTGAGTCCAACCTGTGTCAGCTTCTTCTCTCACTCCTGAAGCTGCCTTTTTGAGTTACTGTGATGAGGATCAGGAAAATAGGGTAAATTTTATGAAACATGCTATTCATTTTCACCTTGAACCACTCACAATATACAGTATATGAGGAAATGATAATCAAAAGACATTGTTAAAGCACATCCAGAGTCCTCCAGTATCTTTTATTTATGTGCAAATGAGCACTACAACCATAGGTTTCTATTCTTTGTCGGTGACAGTCTGGCCCAAATGACCTGTTGTATCTCTTGAGTATGAGACTATTCTGTCTTTTCATGTTTATTACTGTGGAAAGTTTTATGACATAAGCTGCTTCTTCACAAAACTGTCATTAGTGTTTAAGCACCCTCTCCCGACAAATACACATGCTCCTTTTCTGCTTTCTTGGGATGTAGAAAAAAGAAATGCAAAAGAGTTTAACTATTTTAGAGAAAGCAGTAGAATCAAAGGAGATAAGATTTAGAGCTGGAGAATGCAACCCCAAAAGGCCTTCAGACTATAGAAGGGAAAGTCCTTGAAGAAAGTACTTGCCACCCAAGGAGAGCACAATTTGGAGGAACACAGGTAAATACCAGACTGGATTTCATTTAGATCAGGAGTGTGAACTCACATTTCTCAGATTGTTAAGGAGAGGGGAGCCTGAGTCTGGGTGTGTTTGTTGGATGTGTCTTCAGAAAACGGTGTTGGTTCACTGGGGTCAGAGCCTGGGTCCTGCTCACGTGGGCAGTTGTGATCAACCTCGCACCCACACTGCTGTGGCTACCTGAGTGACACTCTTTATGAATTTTAAAAAAGAGTGACACAGTTGCAGGGCCATCAGGAAAGATCGCTAAGCGACAAAGGAAAGGTGGTTCTGGAATATAAATTTCTGATCAGCTCCTCACTGTAACGTGCACCACCCATGGAGATGTGGAGGTGCATTGGTGTTAGAATGAGAGAGACGTGACCACCTGCATTTATTTTCCTCTCCAGACCAGGAACTTGAAGCAAGCCTGATTTTTATCTCTCTGAAAACATTCATTACATTGTTTTGGATTTTATTTATTTATGTTTTTTAATTGTAACAAATTATCTGTCTGTTCTGTTATAAATTTTTGTATAGAATTGCATGAGCCCATAAAATTTCAATTAATTATTTTTTTAGTAAACTCAGGAGTATTATTTTAAATTAAGTTTCTCATTATTATTTCTATCTTAATGATTGTAGTTTAGGAAAATATTTTGTTCGTGGATTTGTCTCAGTCTCCTTTTTCTGTCTGTTTCATACTCTTCCATTGTGTGTACAGTGACTAACACTCCCCTCTGTCTTCTCTGTTATTTACTGATTTCCAACAATAAATTCTAGTTGTTACTGCCTTGCATACTAGTTTTCTTTTATTTTTTGGCATTTTTCATTGTGCATTTAAGGTTTTATTTCGCTAATATTACAGGAGATCTGATAGATTTATATTTACGTTTTCACATATTATTGTGATATTTTTCCTTAAATTCTATGGATTATTCAAAACCTTTTGATCACATTTTTTACTGGAATATCCATGAGATTTTGTGTTACTCTTCCTTTTTGTTCTTTCTCATTTCTTTTTGTTTTTCATTTTTGATTGTGCATTTAAAGTTTTATTTCTCTAATATGCCAGGAGATCTGATAGATTTATATATACATTTTCCCATATTATTGTGATATTTTTCCTTAAATTCTATGGATTATTCAAATATTTTGTTTAAATTTTTTACTGGAATATCCATAAGATTTTGTGTTACTCTTCCTTTCTGTTCTTTCTCTCTTTCTTTTGTTGCTTTTGAGTGTCTTTGTTCATTTAATTTTATCTTTTTAAATTACACTAATTGTTTTAGTTCATTATAATGAATTACAATAATCGATTACAATGATAGACATTTTGATTTATAATACGTCTGTCATAGGCCCATCTAAGACACTTATTTACTTATTTACCAATACACTCACTCATTAATTCATTTATAACAACATAATAAGCTTCTGTGAACCTACCACACAAAATGTGAGTTCTCTATCATCTCACGTGCCTACCTCCCTCCACCAATTCAACCACAATTCTGAATCTTCTAATTGTTATATTTTGACTTTCCTTCCTACAATTCATTTCTTCTATATGTAATTAACAAATAATGTTTGTATACGTTTTGTTTAAACTTTATAAAAATGAAATAGTACTATTGAGATCTAATTTATTAATCTTTTTTGTGCTTTTTCCTTTGTGTATTTTCTTTAAGAAATATTTGCCTACCTGTATAGTCACAAGATATGTTTTTGTGCTATTTTAGAAACTATTATTTTGCATTTCAAATTTAAGTTTAACATTCACTTCTTTCTTATTTTTTTCGGTGGCTGGCTGGTATGGGGATTTGAACTCTTGAACTTGGTGTTACATGGTGGCACTCTAACAAACTGAGCAAACTGGACAGCACTGTTTATTATTAATTTAGAATTAATAGTTGTATATGTCAAATGTAGATATAATTCATTTTGATGTCCTATGGATACCCAATGCATACAGAACAATTTATTTATTCTGAAAAACAAATGTTCTCTACTACTTTGCAGTGGTACTTTTATTGCAAATCATGTGACTGTTTATGAGTATGTACGAATAAGTTTCCAGACTCTCAAACTCACCAGCTTGTTTGTCTATTCCTTTGCCAGCATCATGCTATTTCAATTACTGTTCTTCATTACAGGCTTTGATATTGGGTATTGTCAGTCCTCCATCTTTATTCCTATGAATTTTTACATTTTGAAAATCCTTAAGTACTTCAGAAAGATATTTTCTATTCAATGAAAATTATCTGAGATTGTCTTGAATTGATTTGAGGAGAATTAGCATATTTACATTATTCAGTTTCCCAATTCATGAACAAGGTCCAACTTTCCATGTACTGGGATCTTCTGTATTTTTTTCTTAGTAATATTCAGTACATTCCTCTCAAGTTTTCTTGTACATATTTTATGTAAATTTCATTTTGACATAATGTCAAACCTAGACAAAAATTGCAAAAATTGTATAAGAAACTCTCATATACAATTTACTAATTTTCATTTAGGATCAATAAGTGACTTTCTAATTCCACATTCTCTTTATATTTATTTTGGCATCTAGCTACTATCGACGCAAAACAAATCGCCCAAAAATGTAATGACACATGAAAGACGTAATAATTTTACTATTATCTTCTCATCTGCACATGTTGCATGGGCTCGCCAGGTTCCTCCTCAGTGTTTCTTTCATGGATGCAATCTGATGGGGTGTGGGACAGGAGTCATCGCAAGGTGGTCAAAGCTGGATGTAGGCTGGGTCCTCTGCTGTTGTGGTTATCGTACCCATGTGGTGCATGGCTTCATCTATAATTTTCCTAAGAGTATAAGGTCTAAATTACACACCCTTTATGACCTCTTATAGCCTTAGAACACAGTGTTAGTTCCACTGTAATCAAACGTTCATTCAGATCTGAGAGGAGAAAACACTTAGGCTGATTTCAATGGGAAGACTGTCATCATCATGCAGTTAGAGGAGCCTGGTTGATGGGCGATCTTCTAAAGAATACTTTGAAGAAAGTGTCAGCAACTGTATATCCTTTGTCTTAAACAATCCACATTTTTCCCATTTAGAAAACACAGTAATTATCACCCCAGCACTTTATTATTCTACGAAGGTATCAGGTCAAAAGCCAAGATCTCATGATCCAAATCAAAAGCTCTGTGGATGAGTTCTCTTGCTATTATTTCCTTGAATATTGTTCCTTCAGTACTGTCCCTCTTAACCTGAAGACATGTGAGCAGTGGTGAGACAGGAATAGGACACCTGCTATAGACACTCTTGTTTAACTAGAAGACACACAGCACTCAATACTTCATGGATTGTATAGCAACAGCTCCCCTTTTGGTATCCCAAGTCCTGGTATTTTTCTTCCAGACTGTACTTCTTATCCCTGTAAATTATTTCTTCAAGTCAATCGCAATTCATGTTTCTTAAAGTGTATCTACTCTGTTGACGTAAATTCTCTTTATGGTATGAGGCAGTTTAAATTAAAATTTCTTTACTAATTCTTTGCTACTAGGTTAGTGGTAAATAAGCTGAAAGGTAATAGTGGATCTCTGGACATGATGGAGCCGTAGAATGGCTCAGATATTCTCCACACACATTCCTGTGACTTAGAATCTCTAGGGATGAGTGACAGGGACCCAGCAGGACCCAGCGGAGAAAGTAGAGGGAGGTGAGAACTGTCCATGCTTTGCATGTGCTCCACAAACCACACACAGAGGGCTAGCAAAAGGCAGACTGTGGGGACCCTGGTGTCTGAGCAGAACTTCTGCCCAAATCATTGGTGACTACTAAGCTATGCAGATTCCTGGGAACCTATAAGCTAAAAATTAAAAGTAAAAAATAAAAGCAGAGATATCAATGGCCACACTCTAAGAAGGAGATGGGCTCTGCAATGTTAATTCCTGCCAAGTTATTAAAGAGAAACTCAACAATACTTAGAAAATAATATAGAGTCAATGATTCTGTATTATTTGAGAGATGTACTAGAAAATATTATGTAAAATGCTCAAATTTCCATAAAAATCCTTGCAAAGAAACAAGAAAGTGCAAACCATATTGAGAAGTGAAACTAGTCAGTGGGAGGTGACTCTGACAGTCCCTAAGTACTGGATTTAACAAAAGCTTTAAAGCAGTTATTATATAGACTTTTCAAAGAAGTTTTTAAAACTATGATCAACTAATGTAAAAGGAAAATATAAAGACAATGACAAAAAATAGGGACTCAATAAAAATACAGAAAATATATAAAAGAGCCAGATGAGAATTCTAGAGCTGGAAAGTAAAATATCGTGACTGAAAAGTTCGGTAGATTGGGCCATCAGCATCTTCAGTTGTCAGAAGAATCAATGATCCTGAAGACAGACTAACAGAAATTATCAAATCTACAAAAATAAATGAAAAAGAACTTTAAAAAGAATGAAGAAGAGCTCAGAGACTTACAAGTCAATGTGAAGAATACCAACAACTGTGTAATGGGAGTCACAAAAGAGAAGAGAAAGGGGCTGAAGAAAATATTTGGAGAAATAATGGCAAAAACTTTTCAAAGTCATGAAACAGATTAATCTATAGATTAAAGAATCAATGGAATTTGTTCAAGATAAACACGACAATCATAATCACATTATAGGTAAAACGCTGATGCAAAGATAAGGAGAATATCTGAAATGCATCAAGAAAATCCTGACTCACTATGTAGGAAAAAATTGTAAAGCTGTTGGCTGACTTCATCATGACCAATGGAGGCCAGCAGACATTCAATGACAGATTTAAATCCTGATGGAAAAAAAAAAAAAAAAACTAAGCCAAAAGTTCAATATCCAGTGAAACTATGCTTCAAAAATAAAAGCAACTTATTGAGAAACAAAAATGAAGAGAAGCTATTATTTGCAGACTCGCCCTACCAGAAATTCAGGAGGAAAATCCTCAGAGTCAAAGGAAATGACAGCACACTGCTGTGACTTCAATCTGCAGGAAGAAATGAAGGAATCAAAAATAGAAAAGATATAAGACAGAAGCTAGAAACAAGGAAACACAAGTGCTTACTTCAGTTTATGTGAGGTTCAAGTCCAGGAAAACCACACTGTTGGCATAGAGGTTGGAGGGACAGTAACCTTGGTTGACTTTGGGGAGCAGTTGCTGACTGGGAAAGTGCATGAGAGAAGAATCTGGGGAATTTGAAATATCCTGTAGTTTCATCTGCACAGTGAGTATACACACACTTTATTCAGTTATACATTTGAGATTGCTGCCCTTTACTCTGTGTGTGTTTTATCTCAATCAAAAAAATAAAAAAGGCCCAAATCTGTTCTCTTTTAAATAAATATGAAGAAAGATATCAAAACCATCACATCTTATTTTTTTAATCAAAAGAGAACTGTAATATGTGCTTAGGAAAGAGCTAAGAAGATATCTCCTTGAGAAAACAGAAGGTGATATTTAAATTTATCCCACTTAAGTAGCATGGACTTTATCTTTATTGGTTTTCCTTCAAACAGAGAAGACATTTGCGTCCCATCGGAGCTGCGCTCGCGGAAGTGCGCGGGGCTCGCGGTTAGGGTGCGCCCGGTTCGCAGCAAGTGGATAGGCACGTGGATAGGAACGTGGCTGCGCGCAGGGTCTGGGGCGCGGAGGTCAGGGTGCCGTGGAGCCGCCGGCCTCGGTCGCCGAGTCGGTGTCGTCCCTGACCATCGCCGACGCGTTCATCACGGCCGGCGAGAGCCCAGCCTCTCCGCTCCCCACGCTCCCTAGGAGGTTCATCTGCTCATTCCTGACTGCAGTGCCGGTTACAACAAGGCCTGGAAGCTAGAGGCGCACCTGTGCAAGCACACCGGGGAGTTGTGCAGCTACTGGCTGTGATCAAAAATTCAACACAAAATCAAACTTGAAGAAACATTTTGAACGTAAACATGAAAATCAGCAAAAACAATATGTATGCAATTTTGAAGGCTGTAAGGAGACCTTTAAGAAACATCAGCAGCTGGAAATTCCTCAGTGCCAGCATAACAGTGAACCACTGTTCAAGTGCACCCGGTAGGGATGAGGGAAGCACTTTGCGTCACCCAGCAATCTGAAGCGACATGAAAAGGTCCATGAGGGCTATATATGTCAAAAAGGATGTTCTTTTGTGGCAAAAACATGGACAGAACTTCTGAAACATGTGAGAGAAACCCATAGAGGAAATAACATGTGAAGTATTCCGGAAAACATTTAAACGCAAAGACTACCTTAAGCAACATATGAAAACTCATGCCCTAGAAAGGGATGTGTGTCGATGTCCAAGAGAAGGCTGTGGTAGAACCTACACAACTGTGTTTAACCTCCAGAGCCATATTCTCTCTTTTCATGAGGAAAAGCGTCCATTTGTGTGTGAACATGCTGGCTGTGGCAAAACATTTGCAATGAAACAAAGTCTCACGAGCCATGCTGTTGTGCATGATCCTGACAAGAAGAAAATGAAGCTCAAAGTAAAACCATCTCGTGAAAAAAGGAGTTTGGCCTCTCGTCTCAGTGGATATATCCCTCCTAAAAGGAAACAAGAGCAAAGCTTATCTTTGCCTCAAAATGGAGATTCACTGGACTGTATGGAAGACTACATGCTCTCTACAGTCGCAATACTTACCCTCAACTAAACACCACAATGCTTTGTTTAAAGGACTGCAGATCAGTGAGCTTAGTTATTTTCTCTCAGAGGCTGATTCTTCTTTATTAAAATCATTGATGTAGAATATTTGATTCCTTATCATCAGTTCCATTTTCCTTATTCACAGTGTCTCTTTTCTTGGTCTTTTGAGTTTCTCTATGTGCATTCTCTTCCTTATTGCTCAAATGATGAAGCACACACACTAAAGCTTTTCCTCCTTTAATAGCCTGTGGCCTGGATGAGAAGGTAGCTATTCCAGACATAGTTTGGAGGATTTGATTAAATAACTCCTCCTAAAAAAGGAAAACAGCCAAAGATTAGTATAAAATCAGTGTCTTTGATGCTTTCTAGCATTAATGGTCTAACAGTCATAAAAACTAGCATTCTTGAATTGCTGCAACTTGAGTAGCTAATTAGTTCATACATGTCTGGTTAAGTTGATTGAAATCTGTACTCCACGTAACTGAATTAACATACTGAAGGCTTGATAGTCTTACTTCTCCATTCTGTGACAGCTCTACGGGGCTATATTTGGTCCCAGACTACCCTCTCCCAAAAACAGGTACAAAGCACTGAGTTTGGACAGTGGCAAAGTATCTCCTTATACCAAAAATGTTAGCCCAGTGCAGTTCCCAACATTCACTCTAACACTCACTAACACAGAACAACTTGGGTGATTACAAAAACATATACCTGGGCTACAGAAATTCTGAATCAGTTGAGCTGGGAACTAGCTAGGCCTAAGTGACTCTAACGTGGAGCTAGGGTCAAGACCACTGTATTAATGCTGCGTTTAGTGGATGATAAAGTTATCTGCCTTTTAAAAGCAAATTAGATATTCCATAAACTTATCTTGAAGTTGTCAACTGATCCCCACTTTCTGGAAGAGAGTTTGACTGTATGAGACTTCTCATGAGCACTTATGAAGAGGAAACGAGATGAATCTTACTTCTTGTTTGTTGGGGGCCTGAAGCTCCACACCCCTTCTTGTGAGACTGCTCCTACGTGACAATCTGCTCAGATGGCCATGCTTTACATGATAACTGCCTCGAAATCTTTATGCCAGAAACTGATTGCTCCTGGCTATGCAAGTTAATTTGCAAGTGACCTTTTATCCTTCTCTAGAAACTGTTTAACCATAAACATTCTGGGTGGCAACCTTTACTTTGAATGTCCTGTCTTTGTCTCTCCTCAAGATATTATCATATCTTTACATTCCAGACCCTTTGCAGCATGCCTGCCTTCTCCTATATAAGATGTAACCTAAGAATCAATAAACGAGACTTGATCAGAATACTGTCTTGTCTCAATTTCTCGTGTCTCTTGTCCCATCCAATTCCCACTCCCCCCTCCAGGGTCTGCGTTGAATATCCCGCGGGTCGGGACATTTTTGGCGCCCAACGTGGGGCCTGGATACGGGGGACAAAGTGAGGAAGAAGGCGCATAGGAGGGTCGACCACTGAAAATGAAAGAGTAAAACCTTCATCCGCCGCGGGAACCTGCTGCGTCAGGATAAGGTGAGTAAGAGCGCCTGATAATGGGACAAGAATTAAGAATTAAGAATCAAAAATTAAGAATTAAGAATTAAGTTGTCATGACGTGTACATAAGACAGTTACAAAAAGCTTTAAAGACACGAGGAGTAAAGGTTAAAACAAGTGATCTATTAAGATTTTTTGATTTCGTGAAGAATTTTTGTCCTTGGTTCCCAGAAGAAGGGACTACTAATTATAAAAGGTGGTCTTGAGTTGGAGATATCTGTGGGTTCCGGGGTGCTGAGGATAGAAGCTGAGATAGCAGAGTGTGAGATATTAGTGGCCCAGGAGACAAAAGTGGAGACTTCAGGGGTCTCAGGGCCAGAGGCTGGTGAGGCAGGAGTCACAGCATGAAGAAGTTGCAGATAAGTTTTTCTGTTAAGAAAAGAGAATACAGTGCTAGGAAGTGTAAATAGCGAGCAGCTTACTAAGATATTGCTTAGCGTTTTAGGTTTGTAATTTTGATAATGTTAAAAGATATGAGGAAAAAGGAAGACTTAAAGCTTGAGAGAAGAAAAAAAAATGCTTATAGAACAAGACGGAGGTTGAGAATGAACCTTTTTCATGGAAAGAAAAAAAAAATTCTTTAAAAAAGATGTTGAAAGGAAGAACAATGGAAAATTCCCTATCTAAGAATAAGAGCCTTTTTCAGATTTTGTTAACCGGCTAATGACAACAGCAGATAGGTTGTTAGGCAATGCAGATGCCAATCTTGATTGCATAAAACAATTGGCTTTTGAAAATGCTAATCCTGCATGCCAGGTGGCCATTAGGCCCTGCAAAAATAAAACTGACCTTCAAGGATATATTCGTCTTTGCTCGGACATTGGCTCCTCTTATCAACAAGGTTTAGCCATGGCCGCAGCCCTCAGTGGACAAACAGTAAAGGATTTTTTAGCTAATAAAGGCCAAAATAATAAAGGTTGCTTTAAATGTGGCAAGCCTGGTCATTTTGCTAAAAACTGTCAGGAATACCAGACAAAAGCCGTAGTCACCAAGCCTCCTGGACTTTGCCCACGATGTAAGAAAGGAAAACATTGGGCAAATGAATGTAGATCCAAAACTGATGCTCAGGGAAATCCCTTACTGTCCCCTCAGGGAAATGGGAAAAGGGTCCAGCCCCAGGCCCCGAACCAAAGGGGGGCTATCAAGTTTCTCTCAGCCAACAATAACAATCCGTTTCAAATCTCACTAGAGCAACCCCAGGGAGTGCAGGAATGTTTAGTTTGCCACCTCAGGGTCCTCTCATCTGATTCAATTTCACAGACCAGTAAATGCTTTCTTTAAATGGAGGAGATAAACATACAGGTGCCAATTTTTTACTTGCCAATTAAGGGTATTTACAACCTGAATGCTTCCCTTTATTGTTACCATCATTTGATGAAAGAACGCTAGAAGAATGATTGTTTAAAAGGATCAAGTTTAGCTCTGTGATACACTTGGTTTCCTCATTTCCTTCTGGCGTGGGCCCATGGCTGGGGAGCACTCTTCTCATGCCACTCCCTCTGATGCTCTCCCTGCTGCTATGGGACCACACAGACTGCATCCGACAGGAAGCTCCCTACATCCTGTGCTCGCTCACTCTGTCCACAAGTCCCGCCTACTAGCACATCATTTTAAAGGGAAAAAACAGGCTACTCAAAGGTGTTGGGACAACTGAGAGTTTTCAGATGGAAAAAAGTGAGATCTCCCCAGGTGGATTAATGGTCTAAAGGTGAAAAATACTTTAATACAAACAGAAGGAAAGGCGATAGAGTTTGTGACTCAGGATAAGGGAAGGATTCCATTAAGCAAAGACTGATAATTTTCCTACTTCAAATTTATAATGCTACGAGGTAATAAAAAAGGTGTTTTTTAAGTGAAAAATCTGAATGGGATAAAGTTCTTGCATCACGTAGAACATGGAACCCAATAACTTTGGAAGAAAAATAAACCATCTAAGTAGAAAAATAAGGGACTATGAATAAGTAAATCACAGAAGAAAAAACTCA
>NW_007742905.1:18610-20343 GCF_000696425.1 Galeopterus variegatus
AAGGAATTTCATATGCTGTATGGGCTGGCCAGTTAACTCAGTTGGTTAGAGCGTGGTGCTGAGAACACCTTGGTCCAGGGTTCGATTCTTGTACCAACTAGCTGCCAAAAAAACCCCCAAAATTTAATACATTGCTAATGAGAGCACTTTGACTCATTTCAGCCAAGAGTTCATTATAATGAAAAACTGGGAATGAGCCCTCTGTCCATGAAAATGGATTAAGAAATGTATGATATATTCTTATGATGAAATGTCATATGGTAATTATAATAAATTAGCTACAGGTACTACATAAACATGGATAGATCTTGAAAACAATATGCCATTTATATTGTTTTACACCTACAATATAATCCTATGTGCTGTTTATGAATGTATCTGTATGTAATTGGAGTTTAACAATGTGGATCAACAAACTAAATCCATGAGTGAGCAGATACTCTGCTGGGGAGGGAAGATGGGACAGGAGAGGGGAGAGTAGGGTACTTCAACTTTTCTGTAATGTTTTATTTTATTTAAAATAAAGTATGACAATGTTTGAAAATAAAAAAAAAAACAGAGATGGCATTTAAGTAATTTTTCTCACAAAAGAGTCCCCACCCTCCCTTTGGCTCTTTCCACAGGGCTGCACCCACCAGGGGATTTGCATATTGTCCCCTAGGGAGGACCTTCCCTTGCAAGTCTGAGATAAAAGCTCAGCTCTAACCTTGACCTGACTTATCATGACTCCTCAGCTCAACGTCTCAAAATGAGGTTCCCTGCTCAGCTCCTGGGGCTGCTGATGCTCTGGATCACTGGTAAGGGCAGAAGAGAGATGAAGAGGAGAGTGGGATGGGGGGATGAGCTCCGGGGCTCACTGCTTCTCATGTGTGTTCTGTCCATGTGTGAAATGTGCACATCTCATCCTCCAGGAAGGGGCATGTGATGTTTAGATCTGTGAGAGCGGAGAAGATTCCAGANATGTTTATGCATAACATTGCACTTTTATCTCATTATTTCAGGAACCAGTGGGGATGTTGTGGTGACCCAGACTCCCCTCTCCCTCCCCGTCACCCCTGGAGAGCTGGTCTCCATCTCCTGCAGGGCTAGTCTAAGCCTCCTACATAGTAAAGGAAACACCTATTTCAAATTGTTCCTGCAGAACCCAGGCCAGGCTCCACAGCTCCTGATCTATTTGGTTTCCAACTGGGCCTCTGGAGTCCCAGACAGGTTCAGTGGCAGTGGGCCAGGGACAGATTTCACACTGAAGATCAGCAGGGTGGAGGCTGCGGATGTTGGAGTGTATCACTGCCTGCAACATACACATGCTCTGTCCACAGTGATATAACCCAGAGCACAAAGCTCTCCTCTTGGCTTGGCCCAGGTGTCCACATCTGTGGCTTGTCTGGGGAGCAGCCCAGCACATTCTCTGAGTCTCTGAAAGAGGAAGATAATGGAGAAATCAGGGTAATAATTTGCTCCTGGGGGCGCTAGGCCTTGAGACCCTGAAGTTCATGTTAGGAATCATCTGTTGAGGCCCCATCAGCTGCAGCAGCCTTCCCTGGCATACATGGCAGGAGAAGGAGGTGGACCAGGTATCCTATGAGTAAACAGACTTCATTGAACAGAGAGGTGAATGAATTAACCTTTGTTATTTAAGTTAATCAGCATTACAGCAGTTGACACTGACTCATGGCAATACATGATGAATACATCTTGGGGTTATAGCAGATACATGATTTATGCTAAAACTC
>NW_007742906.1:0-20342 GCF_000696425.1 Galeopterus variegatus
TCTCACCCCTGTTAGACTGGCTATTATCAAAAAGACAGAATAACAAATGCTGGTGAGAATGGAGAGAAAGGGGAACCTTCCTACACTGTTGGTGGGACTGTAAATTAGTACAGCCATTATGGAATACAGCATGGAGGTTTCTCAAACAACTAGAGATCAAACTACCATTCGATCCATTAATCCAACTACTGGGTATATACACAAAGAAATAGAAATGATCATGTCAAAGGTATTCATGTACTCCCATGTTTATTGTAGCTCTATTTACAATAGCCAAGAGATGGAACTAACCTAAATATCCATTGATGCATGACTAGATAAGGAAAATATGGTATATATATATACAATGGAATACTACTCAGACACACACACACACAAATGAAATTCTGTCATTCATAGGAGCATGAATGAGCTTGGAGAAAATTATGTTAAGTGAAATAAGCCAAGCATAGAAATACAGCATGTCCTCACTCACAAGTAGGAACTAAGACATACATATATACATACATACATAAGAAAGAAAGAAAGAAACAACAATCACAATACTATGTCGAACTTTCAGGAGAGAACAGAACTGTGGTTACTAGAGGTGGGAAAGGTGGAGGCAAAGGTGATTAGCAAGAAATTGGTTAATTGACACAAGGAATGATTACATTTTGTTATGGTGAATATGCTAATTATTATGATTTGATCATCACATGTTGTACACAGGTACAACTCTGTACCCCACAAATATTACAATCTATCATATTTCAATTAAAAATAAATAGATAAGTTGCCTTGGGGAAAAAACAATTAAAAAACTCAAATGATCCTTGTCTGTTTGAGGTTTAAATTCTAGTGGGAAAAAAGTATTAAAACATATTTACACAGTTAATTGTTTACAATTGCATTGTATTATGAGAAGCCCAGAATGCTAAGGGAGGCTATAGCTATAGAAATTAATCTGGTTTGAGATGGCCAGGAAATTTCCTGAGAAATAAGTGGAATGGGTGAAATTACCCATAAGGGGAGAGCAGGGAAAGAGCATTCAGGTGATGAGAACTGCAGGTGATTTGTTGCAGATGTTTTTATTTATAGAGAAGATTTCCTGCTTTTTTTCTGCCTTTACCGTCAGTTCAGAATACACAGGAATGGATACCTTCAAAATTACCTTGGACACCTCAGAGGAAATGCCTCTAAAGGTTCTTTCTTCTGGGTAGGCAGTGTTGCAAATGTCCTCTTGAGGTTTTGTCCTGCATGCCAGGAACAATACAGAATACAAAATGCAGCAAAATAATATAGAGTTGGTTTTGGGAAAGCATTTTTCCTTTTCAGATGTTTTCTATCCCTAAAAGAAAATAAAAAGTTCACTTAAATATGTGGGTACTTCAAAAAGTTCATGGCATGGTGCTGATAACACCAAGGTCAACAGTTTGGATCTCCATACTGGCCAGCCACCAAAACAAAACAAAAAACAAAAAGATGGACACAAAAAGTTCATGGAAATATTTGCATTATCTTGTAATTCTTTTTTTCCACGAACTTTTTGAAGTACCCTCACAGATGGCTTTGCACAGGTAAGATCTTCCAGATTCTCACTAGGTGCTCAAATTGATTAGATTCCTTGCTACTTGCTCACCGTTGAGATCCAAGTTATCCAAGCACTCTCTAAATGAGAGTAGCTCAGTATTTAAATTACAAAGAACATAAGTGTGATTTGGAAACCTAATAAATGCCTTAATGAGTTTTACAATAATTTCATTTGAGACGTTTCAATTGCAATTTTAGACTAATTCTTTAGGGCAGAGGCTAACCTAGCACCTTCCATTTTATTTAATATTTTGTAATACAAAATGAACCAATCTTGAAATGGTTCAGCACTTTCAATTAATTTTAATGGTCTGCTGGTCTTCACGTCACTGGATCAGTGCCTATGAATTCAGATATGTAGTTGAACTTTTTAATAAATCCTTAAGAATCATGCATAGGCTGTGTTAGATTCTTGCTAAAAAAAGAGCTCCTACTCAATCGGTTTATCTTGACAGTGAGTCTCTGAAATTAATATGATTAATAAAGCCTCATTGGAAGCAACTACGTGGCTTTTATAGGCAAAGCAAGTTAACGGTTTTCAAGTGGATGATCAGGAAAGTATATGAAGTGACAATCAGAGAGACATCAAGTAATGGTTTATGAGCTGTGTGGTTGTTCTTGACATCAACCCCAAAATCTTAGTGACATATCTCAATCTGAATATCTCCAGATTTTCTACTATAAATCTATCCTCAGTAATTCATCTATGATTTTAACCCACGTTGCTTCTTCAGATAAAACATTGTGTCTAAAGTAGCAATTATTTTGATGTCCTAAAGGTAACCTTCAATGCATTTAAGATGCCTCTTAAATTCAGTCTCTTATGAGTAGTGATTTAATTCATTAAAAGAACAACTTTTCCTATGATTCCCAATGTTTATGAGACTCTTATAATTGTAAATTATAAACCAAATCAGGCTCCTGATTCTAGGGATGACTTTAAACATAAATTTAGTCAAGTCAGCAGTAGTACTTGTCTCTGTGTAGCAACACCAAAGGAGTCTTGGTGCTAACAATTGGTTCTGGAAAGCCATTACAGAATTATGTCATGGCAAGTTAAAGATGGTGGCAGTGTCAGAGGTATGGAGGAGTTATGGGATCCACGAAAATGGAATACTTAGGGACCCTGAGGGCCAGAGGAATGTTAAGGTGAAAAATAAGTTTACCATAGAACAGGGTTTCTCAACCTGGGACCTATTGATAATTTAGACTTCACAAATCTTTGTTGTAGGGGGTTGTCCTATGCACTTTAGAATGCTTAACAGCATCCCTTGCTTCTACCTACTAGAAGCCAATAGCATCCACCTCCTCTGAGTTGTGACACAAGAAATGTCTCCAGAAATTGCTGGACATCTCCTGGGGGACAAAATTGCATCTGCTTGAGAACCACTGCCATTGGGAAATCAAGACAGAGAGATATCAGTAAAGAAATGTGGAAGATTTTATGCAAATGATTGATAACCATAAAATTACAAATCTCCTATACCTTTAGCCCAGACAGCTTCTCTTATGTCCAACCTTTGTATTTAACTGCTAATGTCTCCATTTAAATATCTCAAGGACATTTCTTTCTCAACATGTACAAAAGTGCATTTAAAACAAAAATCAGATATGTTAAAAGAGACATCACAACCAGTGCTACAGAAAAACAAAGAATCGTTAGAGACTATTATAAACAACTATATGCCAATAAATTTGAAAACCTGGAGGAAATGGATAAATTTCTGGACACATAAAAACTACCAAGACTGAACCCAGAAGAAACAGAAAACCTGAAGACACCAGTAGCAAGCAATGAGATTGAAGCAGTAATCAAGTCTCCCAACAAAGAAAAGCCCAGGACCAGATGGCTTTACTCCTGAATTCTACCAATCCTTTAAAGAGGACTTAAGACCAATTCTCCTCAGACTGTTCCAGAAAACTGAAACAGAAGCCATTCTCCCAAACTCATTCTATGAGGCCAGCATCATCCTGATACTAAAATCAGACAAAGATACAACAAAAAAGGAAAATTACAGGCCAATATCCTTGATGAATTTAGATGCAAAAATCCCCAACAAAATATTAGCAATCAGAATACAGCAACAAAAAAATTATACAGCATGATCAAGTGGGATTCATCCCTGGATGCAAGAATGGTGCAACATAAGCAAGTCAATGAATGTGATACACCACATCAACAAAATCAAGGACAAAAAGCATATAATTATTTCAATAGACACAGAAAAAGCATTTGACAGGATTCAACATCCCTTCCTGATACTCTTAGCAAATTAGATATAGAAGGAAAGTATCTCAACACAATAAGTGCTATATATGACAAACCCTCTGCCAATATCATCCTGAATGGGGAAAAGCTGAAAGCTTTTTCCTTAAAAACAGGAACAAGGATGTCCAATCTCACCACTCCAATTTTTCTTAGTATGGGAAATACTAGCCAGAGCAATCAGGCAAGAGAAAGAAATAAAGGGCATCCAGACAGGGAAAGACAAAGTTAAACTATTCCCGTTTACTGATGACATGATCCTATATGTAGAAAAACCTAAAGACTCTACAAAAACCTCTGAGAGCTGATAAATGAATTCAGTAAAGTTGCAGGATACAAAATCAACATGAAAAAAAATCAGCATTTTAATACTCCAATAATGAAGTAGCAAGAAATGAAATTAAGAAAGCACGTTTATTTGCAATAGTCACATACACACACACTCACACAAGGTAACCTAGGAATCAGTTTAACCAAGAGATGAAAGATCTCTACAATGAGAACTACAAATTACTGCTGAAAGAAATTAAAAGGACAGAAAAAGATGGAAAGACATTCCATGCTCCTGGATTAGAAGAATTAACATTGTGAAAATGTCCGTACTAGCCAAAACAATGTACAGATTCAATGCAATCCCCATCAAAATACCAATGATATTCTTTACAAAAACAGAAAAAAAAAAATCCTAAGGGCCGGCCCGGTGGTGCACTGTTATAGTGCGCCACTTGGGAAGCGCAGCAGCGCTCCTGCCGAGGGTTCGGATCCCACATACAGACCGATTCCCGCTCACTGACTGAGCGAGGTGCGGGAGCAGCACCGAGGGTTGCGATCCCGTTGCCGGTCCCGGTCCGGTACGGGGGCGACACTGAGGGTTGCGATCTGTTGCCAGACACGGAAAAAGACAAAAAAAAAAAAAAATCCCAACATCCATATGGAACAACAAAAGACCCCAAATAGCCAAAACAATCCTGAGAAAAATAAAGCCAGAAGCATTATACTACCTGATTTCAAATTATATTACAAAGCTATAATAACCAAAACAGCATGGTACAAGCATAAAAATAGACATTTGGACAAATGGAATAGAATAGAGAACCAAGAAATCAACCCACATGCCAACTGATAGCTTCAAAAATTATTTCTCCTTCAAGACTCCCTTTCTCAGTGAATACCAAGTTAGAAACGTAGGGTTCATTCCTGACTTCCCCTTCTCCCTCATCTCCCACATACAGTCAATCAGCAAGCTCTGCCTAATGATTTTTATGACCAAATATCTCCCGAGGCCATGTACTTCCCACCAATTTCACCATCACTGCCACCTTTGTACAAATTAGTATAATCTCTCTCTTGTCTGCTTCCACTATGGAAGGTGGAAAGGCTAAATTCTTGTTTTCTAGCTTCCCTTGCAGCTAGGGATGGCTCCATGACTGATTCCTGACAAATGAGTTGTTAGCAGGGCATCTTCAGAGTTTTCTTGGAAGATACTACTTTCCTAGTAGAAAGTAGATATACTGGCATTGTCCCTTGATATCATTCAGCCACTTGGATTGCAGACTTCATGTCCAGAGCTGCAGCAGACATTCTGCAACCATGAGGGAAAGGTCTTTGGAACCCAGAGATGCTGGCCTGACATTTTTGAACCACTAAACCATTGGCCATAGCTACCTGTATTCCAGCATACGTTATATAAGAACTACATAATCTCCACTTGCAGAAGCAACTGTCTTTGGGTTTTCTGTTCCCTACAGACACTTTCTTAACTGATCCACTAGCTTTGTGATCTTGAGGAAGGTTTTAAGAGTACTCTCCATTCAATTATCTTCCCATGTGTAAAATGAGGATAACTTCATAATGGCTGGGCTAATATAATAATATGTGGTTTAAAAGAGAGAATGCCTGACACTTAAACATGCAATGGTAATACTTTTTATTAGAACTGCTGAACCCTTTGGCCTCTTTAGGTCCCAGCTAGACCTTTGCATGTGCATTTCATGAAGATAACCACATCACAAATAGCAGAAGGAAAATAGCTCCCTGTGTTCCCCTGAAAATAGGCATATGCACCTGCTATCAATGATAATGTCCACTGAACTGGGTTTGAGGAGATTAGTTAGAGGCTGAAGTCATTGCCCTTCTGAATCAAGGGGCCACGTGGCTGAAATCATCTTTGAGTTTCCAGCTTCCTGGGGGTGTGGTTTACCTGCATCTTGTACCATGTACCCCAGCCAGCTTACTTTGCCCTGCTTCCATGCATCTGCGAACCATCTTGCATCTTGACAGATCTGTCATATTTCATGTGGAGCTGCTAAATTCCAAAAAAGGCTGAGTATGAGGGAGCAGATCTTCTAATAAGCTGTGCTGATTCAGAGGGAAGACTTTGCAAAGGGCAGCTACAACCTCAGGCTGAAGATTAGATGACAGGACACTCAGAGTTGTCCTAGTTTAATTTGTGAGGCTTTCCCCAACATGCCCTGTAAAAGAGTATGTACGGGGAGCAAAAAGAGAAAGAAAATGCATGAAATTGGCTTGCAGGAGACTGCGGGCTTATCAACTGCTCTAGGAGATAGCTGCCATCACCTCTGCTTTGCCTCCTGAAATTATTTTTAGCCATGGGTGAGAGAGATTCTTTCTTTTTCCCTTTCACATCAAATGCTATACTGAAAAGAGATCAAGCATGTGTCCAGAGCCAGGAATTGTATCGGAAGTGTTTCTTAATAAAACCCAGGCCAAAGTTTAGCCTTCTTTGAGGCATCTTGCTGTGGGCCACTGGACAGAGCCCTCCATGACTTGGAGGAGGAGAAAAAAAGCTGAAGCCTGTTGTAGGGCTGTCTAGTCTTATTAAAAAGCAATGTCAAGAGGGAGGAAAAATTCCCACTTAATATTCTACCCTCTTCTAAGGAGTCTGGGGGAAAATAGGACAAGGAAAGAGCAAGAAGAGAAAAGATATTGCTTTTATACATGGCAGATCAAGTTCATGGAGTTACATAGATGGACACATATCAACAGCATTTTTTTAAAGGAGATTAATATTTATTGAGTTTTTAATGTGAGCCAATAACTACTGTAGCTATTTTATGTAGCCCATTTATTCCACTCAGTCCTCAAAATAGTCCTACAAGTTGAGCGATAATATTTCCATTGGACAAATGATGGTTAGAGAAGTTGTGTAACTTGTGCAGGATCATGCAGGTTATATTATAGCTTCACACAGTGTGGTATAACTACTTAATGATAAGAGCAGGGGCAGTTTGTTGAATGCCTACTTTGTGCCCTGAGCTTTACAGATATGATCTCAGCTGCTTTAAGGGTTGGATATTATTATCTCCAACTTACCAGTGAAGAAACTAAGATTCTGACAGCTTAAGTTATTAGTTAGGCAACACTAAGCACGATACTTGAAGTGTCGTAGCCTCCATTTTCTCAACCATGAAAGGAAGAAAACAGTATCTCCTTTATAGTGTTATGTTGTTTTTGAAGAATAAAATGAGGGAAGATGAAGAAAAGCAAAAGTCATTTTTCTATGCTAAGAACTTGGGAAAACCAAAGTAGCTTGGGAAGTGATCAATACAGTGATGGTTGTGCACTTTGCAAGTAGTATTACTTATGGTACTGGCAGAAGTCCTTTTTCAGAGATGGCAAAAGGGAAAGGCAGAGAGGCCCCTGCCCCGAGCCTTGGCCCAGGCGGCCTAGATAATGGGTGTTCAGACATGTGAACTTTTCTGCCATTGTGCAGGGCAGCCTGGGTGACCCTGCCTCTCTAAAAAGCCATTTAGAGTGACAAGGCAAAAATAAAAGCATCTCGTCACAGAGTAGTTGAGAGCATGCGCTTGGGAAATCATGCCAATGTAGTTTTATTCCTGGCTCAGGATAAACATGATAAATCTGTTGTGAGATTTCGACTAGAAAACATGTGCAACATGCTTAGCATAATGACTGGCTCAGAGTACATATTCAACACATAGCTGTTGCCATTGTTGTTGGAGTTGTTAACCCATATCACAGATCCTCAGAGCCAATTTTTCTATGATGTGCGCTTAATTTTTCCATTGAAGGATAGAAGTGTCTACTCCATCTTTTATCTCTTGTGTGGACCCTCTTAGTTAAAACAATTGAATTTTAGTTTTGACTTTGACAGAGTGACCTTCATTTCAGCTTCTCCATGGACTGCTACTATGAATTTGGACTCAGGCCAGAGTTCCAATCACACTGTAATAATCACAGTGTGAAGAGACAAAATTCAGTTCAAAAAGGATCCAAAGAACAGCCTGATTCCCTCCCACAGGATGACATCAGATGATGTCACCCTAAAATCTTGCTTGCTGACTATGCCAGACCAGTCATTTTCTGCCCACCTTTCAACTCCCACACTTCAAGCCAGGCACTCCATGCCTGTTTGTATTCTCCTTTGGCTTGCATCATTTGAGGGGGAACTCTGGGCCGACCCCGTGGCACACTCAGGAGAGTGCGGCACTGGGAGTGAAGCGAAGCTCCCACCGCGGGTTCGGATCCTATGTAGGAATGGCCGGTGTGCTCACTGGCTGAGCGCGGTGCGGACGACACCATACCAAGGGTTGCGATCCCCTTACCGGTCACGAAAAAGACAAAAAAAAAAAAAGGGCCGACCCCGTGGCGCACTCGGGAGGGGGAACTCTGGAGATGCTGAAGTCAATTCTCTCATTTTAGGAAGAGTGTACATCACATCTCTGATGTGGGAGCAGACGAGCCAGTAATATCAACAGGAGGAGAAAACAGGCATCTTCAAATGTCTACTTTACACAATCCTGTAGGGACAGACACAGCATTTTCTTTCTTTCCTTTTTTAAAAAATTAGATATTTAAAAAAATAAAATTAAAACCTGCTCATGTCTAACTAACTTAATTACCATTCCATTAATGGTAAAATAAGTTTCTCCTTTCCACTTGGTGCCTCTCCATTCTCTGTCATCTTGGCTTTCCTATCTTCATTAACCATTCACGGAAGTTTTTTTTATGCAAGCTTCAAGAATTTTTCTAAGTGTATACAAGTTTATGCCAATTTGTTTATTTCAATTTTAAACAATTCTGAGAAAAAAATTATCACTCTGTTATCTATTTGTGTATCATATATCTATCTCTATATCTATTTGTGCAAGAGTAACTATAGCCTAAGTCCTAGAAATGGAATTTCTTGGCTAATGTGAATGTGCATTTTAAATTAGAATGTAAATGCCAAATTTCTTTTAGGAAAGAGTATACTATCAGCAAATAAAAGTTAACGTTTTCTTATACTCTTGCTACAAAAGCATTATTAAGCTACTAAATTTTGGTAATCCTTATAAAAATGGAGAGATTGACTATATGGGAGACCAATACTTGTGGGAGATCAGTTCTACAATAAAAGAATTAACTATATATTGACTCAACTAGGAGAACTGACTCTGGGGTGAGTTCCTGCTCTTTACCTTAATTTACCCTTCTACCAAAACAGGGCTGTCAAGTTCATTTTTTACTTACCCCACAGGAAAATTAATTCATTAATACAGTTCTTCAAGGAAGCAGACTGTTCAGAAATGATGGGCATAGAATTCTCTAACAAGCAAAACAAGGACTCAATCTGGTTCATGTTCCTGAAATGGAATTTTGTTAGGGTCTGATGGAAATGCATGGTCATATCATTTAGGATTGATTTAAAGACAGTCTCGTAGGCTTGAAGCAATTCTTGGGGTGATGGAAGGCAGTGATAAAGTATATCAAGAACCCCTTAGCACTGAGAGCATGAGCAGGCCACTGGGGAATGCAGCCACCAGCCAGCCCCTACCTGAATGACTGACGTGACAACAGGGACCAGATGTCTGCAGATCTACTTGCTTCTAGGAAAAACATAGGGGAAATCTGGTTGGGAAAATTCAGAAACACACGTCCCTTTTGAGTTGCCCATCAACAAGCTCTGACTCTTGCTACAAAAGCATTATTAAGCTACTAAATTTTGGTAATCCTTATAAAAATGGAGAGATTGACTATATGGGAGACCAATACTTGTGGGAGATCAGTTCTACAATAAAAGAATTAACTATGTATTGACTCAACTAGGAGAACTGACTCTGGGGTGAGTTCCTGCTCTTTACCTTAATTTACCCTTCTACCAAAACAGGGCTGTCAAGTTCATTTTTTACTTACCCCACAGGAAAATTAATTCATTAATACAGTTCTTCAAGGAAGCAGACTGTTCAGAAATGATGGGCATAGAATTCTCTAACAAGCAAAACAAGGACTCAATCTGGTTCATGTTCCTGACATGGAATTTTGTTAGGGTCTGATGGAAATGCATGGTCATATCATTTAGGATTGATTTAAAGACAGTCTCGTAGGCTTGAAGCAATTCTTGGGGTGATGGAAGGCAGTGATAAAGTATATCAAGAACCCCTTAGCACTGAGAGCATGAGCAGGCCACTGGGGAATGCAGCCACCAGCCAGCCCCTACCTGAATGACTGACGTGACAACAGGGACCAGATGTCTGCAGATCTACTTGCTTCTAGGAAAAACATAGGGGAAATCTGGTTGGGAAAATTCAGAAACACACGTCCCTTTTGAGTTGCCCATCAACAAGCTCTGCCGGCTGTCAAGGGCCTCCACTGACCGGGTTGTGTCCACCCTTCCCATCTTACCACATGTCCACCCTTAGGTAAGTGTTATACATGCATTATCTAATTTAATCTTTGCAGTGAAATCTGCAATTTTTATTCCTGTTCTATAGATAATAATTCTGAGGCTAAGGTCATATGTTGCTGGAGATTGATTCCAAAAGTTTGTGGAAAAATAGATTTAAGAGACAATATGAATTTTTTTCATGAACTTTTTGAAGTACCCTTATATATAGTTTTCCTCCCTGACCCTCTCACCCCCACATTTTACACATTTATTCATTTATGATAATGAGTAATTAAAAATATGCCGAGGTACTAACATTGCAATGAGAAGCAAAGATGCAAGTTTCCATAAGAATACAGGTTTCCAGAATGTATTTATTCAACAGGATTTATTGAGCTTTTACTGTGTGCCAAGTGATGTTCTAGTTGTTAAAGCAGTGAATAGGACAGAGGAAGACCTTGCTCACCTTCTTAGTGAAGGGAGATGTATAAATAAGTCAATAAACAAAAAAGTTAATTGAATTTGATGCATACAATAAAGAAAATAAAAATGCATAATGGGTTAGAGAGTCATTTGGATATTACATGAGCACAGGTGGTCACAGAGGGCCTCTCTGAGGAGGTGGCATTGAAATGGAAGATGGAAGGGGCCAGCTATGAGGAGATGTGAGAAAAGAGTATTCTAGACTCTGGGAGCAACAGGAGGCTGGTAGATGGGATAACTCGTCCTAATCCTTCATTGCCCTGTAACAGGATTATATCCACCCCATTTTCCATATAACTTTGCAGTATCCTCCCATTGTGGTGGAGTGTAGTTTCCTGCCTCACTAATGTAGGGATTGGTCAAATGACTTGTTTTGGCCAGTGGAATATTCTCCAAGGCCTTAAATGTGTTTGTATGGTTCAGCTTGGTCTCTTATGCTCCTGCTACTCACAATGAAAAGAACATGCCCTGGGTAGCACTGGCTGAAGAAAGGTGGAGCACACATGAGGCAGATCTGAACTGAACTCATAGCTTGACATCAAGCTTAGCTGACTTGCAGCCCCATGCACAAATATACACAAAAGGTTTATTGTGGTAAGCTACCAATTTTGCATCTTAGTTGATTATTTGAAGGAACAAAAACCCTGAAATGGAAATAAACTTAGAATGTTCCAAGAACAGAAAAAAGGCCATTGTGACAGAAGCAGATCGAGCAAGGGATGCAGGTTTCAAGGTGATGGAAGGGATCAAATTAGGTTGGATCTTGTAGATCATGTCAAAAAATTTGAATTTGCTTTTAATTTTTAATTTTTTTATTGCAGTAGAACATTTAACATGAGATCTAATCTCAAAACAAAATTTCAAGTGAACAATATGGTATTGTTAACTACAGGCATGATGTTGCACAGTAGATCTCGAGAACCCCATTAGCAACTCTCCATTTCCTCACCCCCTCCAGATCTATTTTCTGTCTCTGTAAACTTGACTTTTTAAATTTGTCATATAAGTGGAATCATACAGTATTTGTCCTTTTGTGACTGACTTACTTCACTTAGCATATCTTTAAGGGTCATCCATGTTGTGGCATATGGCAAAATTTCCTTGCTTTTAAGGCTGAATAATATTCCATTGTATGTATATAATTCATTTTCTTTATTCTTTCATTGATGGAGATTTACACTCTTCCCACATCTTGGCTATTGCGAATAATGCTGAAATGAACATAGGTGTGCAGATATCTCTTTGAGATCCTGATTTCAATTTTTTTGGATAAATATCCAGGAGTGGGATTGTTGGATCATATTGCAGTTCTTGTATTTTATTCCAAGTGTGAAACAGAAAAGTCCTATGATCTGATTTACCTTTTGAAAAGATCAATTCAAGCACTATGTTGAGAATAGTGTATAGGTTGTCAAGAACAAAAAAGAAGGGAGACCAGATAAGAGGTTATTACAGTAATTTAGAAAAACATAATCAAGGCCACTATGTACAGTTATTTGGGATTTGCACTGCTGAGAGTGTCCAGAAAAGTGGGAAAGTGAGAACTGAAATCCAGCCCAGACTTGCCTTACTGTGCATTTTGTCATGAAGCCATAGCTGTCCAGAAGGAGTGCCTTTTTCTAATTTGTACAAAAGTACCAAGTTGATATGGAGACTCAGTGTACAGGACCAGAAAACTCCTGGGTTTAAACCTTGACCCATCATGCTTTTACCTTGGTCAAGTCTCTAAAACTCTTTATGCTTTAGTTTTCTCTTCTGTAAAATGTAGATAATAGCAGTGCTTTGTTCATGGAGTAGTTTGGGGTATAAAATGCATGGGAAATGACTGGTCTCTAGTAGGACCTTAACAGATGTGAGCTCATTATTAGCTTTTATTCTTTTAAAAGTCTGAACACTGATTTCATCTTATGTATATTTTTCTTTGATCCAAATGCTTGTTTTCCTTTTTATTGTATCACTGTTGTTATAGTGCGTATCCTTTTACTACATGTGGTTTTAAATTGTGGAATTAAGTGGACGAGGTATGTATACATAGGAACAGGGAAGAGAGCCTCACAATTGCTCAGAGGATCAAATGGGGACATGAATTTTGGAAAGTAGAAAGTACCACACCAATGAAACAGTTATTATCACTATTGCTGGAGTTTTCAAACATTAGGTGATTGGAGAGGCAGGTTCTGTGATACACCTTCTGGCAAAGGGTCTGCACTTACTACCTCCCAGCTTTGGTGGCATCTCAGCCCCCACCCCTTGTAAATCCTCTCCCAGCCATCCACTCTGCTCTTCTA
Organism: Galeopterus variegatus; assembly: GCF_000696425.1. Lineage (NCBI taxonomy): Eukaryota > Metazoa > Chordata > Mammalia > Dermoptera > Cynocephalidae > Galeopterus > Galeopterus variegatus. Next base: position 13,238 of record NW_007742906.1, read on the forward strand.
AAAGCTGTTGCTAGAGGCAAGGAAATTAAAGCTCATTTAAAAAAAGTGTGTACTCTGTGAGAAATCTCTGCCCTCATTCAGTGAAAGATCAAAATGGGTTTTGGTATCCTAGTAGTAATTTTATCTCTCAAATAGATCTCATTTATTTGAAGTCCTTTTTAATGATACCTATACAGATATGGCAGAAATAAAACTTCTGAGGATCAAGAGCTGGAAAGTCATTATTTTGCTTCCTTGTATAACTTCTGGAGAGCACAACCATGGCTACTGGATGCCTGCTGATTATCAATAATTAATTAACTAATGAATGTGCTCATTAATTCATTCAATGCATATCGAGCAGTTGCTGGTACAGGTACTAGGCTAAGCTCTGTGAGAGCAAAAGAGATGAGTGAGACTTGGTCTCTGCCCTTGGAAAATCTCAAAATTCAGTTGGGAAGAAAATGCATGTGCACAAATAATTTTAATTCAAGTTAATATTCCAAATGAATGAATGATATGTGGCAGGACAAAATTTATTAGTCTGCGGGGGTTGTAATGCCTCCTCTTCTTTCATATAGCTTCCTGTTATCTTTAGCTTAATTTCTCTTTTTCCATCCCTGGAGAGTCTGCTTCTGCCAGACAGTTTCTAGGAGTGTGTGTGTGTGTGTGTACGTGCATGCGTGTGTGTGCATAAGAGAGAGAGAGAGAGAGAGATTAATAGAGATGCAGAATCAGCCAGTGTACAAAAAAGAACAAAAGAAAGACTTGCTGGAAAACCTTAGGTCTTATTTACATAATATAGACAGGAGAGAGGAAAGAAGGTAACAAAGAGCTGGGGTAAAGTAGAAATGCTTTGTGATGCTAAGGTGTTTGGGGATTGAGGGCTCCAATGAATGCAGGGTATGAAAGAATTTCTTGCCTATAGGACTGAACCTCATGGGTCATGTGGCCTTCAGAGAATTATGGACCTGGAGTCTCGTAGGAGTTCAAAAGAGGCAGAGAGCTGCTCCAACTGGGATGGCCAGGGAAAATATCATGGAGGCCATGCTTTTGAATTGGGCCCTATAGAACGGACAGATTTCAATATGTAGTTAAAGAGGTAGGAGAGACAGTGTTCTGGGAAGGGGGTAGCTTTTAAATAAAGCAGCAGAGTGAAGCAATGTCTTCAGGACACACTGTTGCAAACAGTCTGGAGTTTATAGGACAGTAATAAAGTAAGACCAGAAAAGCTGGTTGAGATCAAAATTCAGTGAACTAGCCCCTAACACAGCATTTATTTTGTCATGATATTTTTTTCTTCAGCTGAATTGGTGGTGAAGTGGCCTGGGGTATTTGGTGATTTGTGATTGTAAGAAGGACACACACCCAGATTAAGGGGAAGTACATTTCTCCCACCGTCTGGGCCTGTTGGAGTTCCAGTTAACCACTTCGTGCTGCAGATTCAAGGGAGCCCATTCTCTTTCTTCTCACCATTGTAAAATCATCAGACAGGCATGTGATCTATGCTCTGCCACCTGGAGCATTGTAACTTGAACAAGTGACCCAAGAACAAGAGAGGAGGTTACAGATGATTTATGGTTTCAGCAGCTGCAGCAAAATTAGCCTCACCTGTTAGCTGTTCTAGCTACAAGGCAGTTGTCATCCTTCTTGGACATCCAAACTTAACATAGTCCCTGCTTCTTTTGATACCTATGCCCCAGCCACTCTTCCCTCTGTCTCCTACTCTGATGATCTTCCAAAAAATCCTGTTTATCTTAAATTAATCAAAATCAATTTCTGTACCTAGCAACCAAGAACCTTAAGTGACCTTTGGACCAAAAGCTCTGTTTTGCCATTCTATGAACAGAGGAACACTGGCTGAAAGACATCGCTCTGAAGAAAGCCCTTCCTTATAGAACTCAGAATATCTCCTAGGCCTCAGAGAGTTCTACTTTTTGCAGCTATTTTTCTGCCTCACTACCTAACCTCTCTGAGAGCAGGATAATTTTTGTACTTTTCCAAATATCACAATGGGAAGCCCTGGGAGGTTAAGCAACTAGCCCAAGGCACCAGAGCCCATCAGTTCTTAATCCAGGATTAAAACCAAGTATATGGTTTACAGATGTGTGTGCAGAAAGGTTAGCCTCTGGAACTTCACAGTTGTTTGTGGAGTAAAAGCACAAAGCCCTCGGTTATATGTCTTTAAAGGAATTAATCTCCTTCATTCTGAAGAAAATGTCAGGGGAGCTGACTGGAATCCTTCTCTGATGTCCTTTTATTGTGGGGTCAGGAGTTTACACAAACTCCCTCCAGCAGCTTTGTCTTCCCTATAACCCAGAAGGTACCTGATAATCCCTCACATCTGTCACTAATTCTTTCGTCGCTGGTCAAAGTGACCACAGCTTCCCTGAGACCTGCACACCTCAGGATACAGAAGGAAAAGGCTAACGAAAGCTCTTTCTTTTGGCTTCTCCGATGTAGGTGCCTGACGTCTAGCTCCTGGCCCCACCCCACCCATCCCATTCTGATCAAAGTGATATCAGTTGTCTTTAGAGCACAGTGAGAATTTCTTTCTCTTCTCTTAAACCTATATTTGTAGGTTTTTACTTCCTGATGTTGAAGAAAATCATTTGTTGTCCAAAAATTGTGAACTTCATAAAAACATGCAGAAAAAATTACTAATAATTCTATAATGTAGAAATAATCATTTGTACTATCTTTCTACTTTTTTCCTATACAAATGGATGCATAAATGAAGATATACATGAATATGAGGGGTCTTCAAATGTTCATGGAAAATGTGTAGTATGAAAAAACTACTTATGGATTGAATTTTTTTTGCACCACAATAAACTTGTACCAACTTGGTAAAACATGTCTGAACAGGATCTAGTTTGAGGCACAAGGAAATGTAAGACATCAGTTTAAAAGAGCCCCTATTAGAGCTGTATGAATTTTGCTAAAATTTAAGCGAGAACAAACATCAAGTTTATGGTGAAGCTTGGGTAGAAGAATGGTGAAATTATTGATGCTTTACAAAAGGTTTATGGGGACAATACCCCAAAGAAATCAATGGTTTACAAAGGAATAACTCACTTTAAGAAGGGATGAAATGATATTGAAGATGAAGCCCACAGCAGCAGACCACCCACAAAATTTGTGAGGGAAAAATTAATCTTGTTGGTGTTCTAATTGAAGAGGACTGACAATTAACAGCAGAAACAATAGCCAACATCATATACATCTCAGTTGGGTCAACTGACACAATTCTGACTGAAAAATTACAGCTGAGCAAACATGCTGCTCAATGGGTGCCAAAAATGTTGCACCCAGATCAACTACAGACAAGAGCAGAGCTTTCAATGGAAATTTCAAACAAGTGAGAACAAGATCCAGAAGCATTTCTTCAAAGAACTATAAGAGGTGATGAAACATGACTTTAACTGTATGATCCTGAAGCCAAAGCACAATCAAAGCCATGGGTACCAAGAGGTGGAAGTGGTCCAGTCAAAGCAAAAGTGGACCAGTCAAGAGCAAAGGTGATGGCAACAGTTTTTTGGGATGCTCAATGCATTTTGCTTGTTGACTTTCTGGAGGGCTAAAGAACAATAACACCTGCTTATTAGGGGGATGTTTAGAGAAAGTTAGCCAAAGCTTTAGCAGAACACCACCCAGGAAATCTTCGCCAGAGCATCCTTCTCCACCATAACAATGCTCCTGCTCATTCCTCTCGTCAAACAAGGGCAACTCTGTGAGAATTTTGATGGGAAACCATTAGGCATTTGCCTTACAGTCATGATTTGGCTCCTTCTGACTTCTTTTTGTTTCCAAAAGAACACACATTTTTCTTCAGTTAATGGAAAAAAGACTGCATTGACATGGTTAAATTTCAGGGGCCTTGAGTTCTTTAGGGATGGGCAAACTGGCTGGTAGTATTGCCTACAAAAGTGTCTTGAACTTGATGGAACTTATGTTGATAAATAAACGTTGTATTTATTATTTTTATCTTTCATTTCATTTTCCATGAACTTTTTGAAATCTACTCTTTTGTGTCTATATAATACACTTTAAAAACAAGTTCCTTAGAATCCTATTTATATTTTGTCATTTTTCTCCTACTCAGTAACGTATCATAAACATTTCTTCATGATTTTTAATGGCTGTGTATTATTTTAGTCATGTGGATATACCATAATTCAGTTATCATATACCATGTTATTACATATTTAGGTTGCCCTTTCTTGTTATATAAATAATACTGTGCTTTATTATATTTCTTTTATTTATAGAAGTGAAATTGCTGGTTTCTTGAGAAAATTTAGGTTTCTAATTAGGTTTCTTGATCCACTTTTAACTTGCTTTGTAGTTTAACAAGGAACCAAAAATGGAGCTGGGTGGCATGAGAAAGTTCTTCTCTCTAGAACATGCAGAATTGGATTATAAAGAATTGACTGAAACTATGGGCCTTTGAGAGTTATCAATCATGCCAAAGAGGGAGGCTTTTCAGCACTAATTTAACCTAACAGTGGATTGAAAATATTAGTTAAGGGCAAGTGTAGACAATAAGAATACATGATCTGAGGCTAACATCAAAACTTTTAGAAGCAGGGGACATCATAGTTTAGCCTTGTGAGAAGGTTAAAACAATCCTCAGTTCTTTGACAACAGTAATAACCCTCTTGATCTATGCCCAGCTGTCCATCCAGATGTGCACACTAGCATTTGGCTTACTTGCTAAACTTTTTCCCATTAACTTCACAGTCACTGCATGTAAATAAACCCTGGAATATTTCAGTCATTTGTTGTGCTGATAGCTCTTGGGGTTGGGAACATGGAAATCTTAGACACTGCCTGAGTGAGCTCAGGTAGTTTTATAGCCATGTGGGTCAGTGGCCATTAGCAATTTCCATTTACCTGTCTACTGGCTAGTATGCAAGTGTTTCTACTTACCTGGAACCCTGAAAAATAATAACACCTCTATGTAACTGCTAGAAAATAACCATTTTGATCCTTGTTCTGCTTATAATATCTGTCTTAGCATGGACTTCCCCAGAGACAAAGTTTCAAATGCAAGAAGTTTATTGAAAGGTGCAAAAGAAGTGGGTAGTTAAGGGGGATGTGATATAGGAAAGGGAAGACAGCCAATAGAGACTGTTAGTACAGAGGCACAGTAGATTACTGGCACTTAATACCTTAGGAAAACTGAAATATGATGAAAAGCACAAGCCTCAGAATTACTCCAGTCTGAAAAGCAGTCACTAAGACAAGAACAGACATGCAAGAAATTTATTGGAGCCAATGCCTATGACAGGGCCAAGGGAGGGTGAACAGGAAAACTTTCTGATCATAAGGCAGGTCTGATACTTGTGAAAGGAGAGAGAGAAGGAGGATTGAATAGTAGTCGCCTCAGAACATAGCACAGTCCTGAAAATATCTCAGCCAAGCCAGTGGAGAGTCCTCAAGCAAGAGCAGCCCATTCATACAGGATGGGGTGACACAACTGGTGCTTTGACCACGCCCAGTCATTGGCTGAGCGCAGTCAAGGCAAAGATTGACTGTGACTGGGAATATGCTTTTCCTCCAAACTTGCTGGCCACTTCCTCTGTTTCTTTTGCTGGTTTATCTTTTGCTTCCAGATGTCCAAGTGTTAGAGTTCCCAGGCCATCACTTCTTTTTTTCTGTGTATACTCATTCCCTAAGTTTCCTACTAGTGTCATTGCTTTAAATATCATTTCAATACTTGTGACTTACAAGTTTATATCCCTGGTCCAGACCTTGCCTCTGAGCTGTCCAGACAAATATCCAACTGCCTATTTGAATGTCTAATACGCATCCTAAATTTAACAAATCCAAATAGAACCAAACACCACTCAAATTGGTATATTGTTCTAATCTGTGTTTTTAATTGTTTTTCTTCTCTATATGAATGTAAGCTCCTATAAAGACATAAAGATAGGGATTTTTTTCTGTCTTATTTCATGTGTCTATCCCAAGAATAGCATGTCATTATATATATTATATATATATATATATATATATATAATATCACATTTTTATAAACGTGTGTGTGTGTGTATATATATATATATATACACATATCACATGTTATATAAAAAGTGTCTATCCCAAGAATAGCATGTCATTATATATATTATATATATATATATATATATATATATAATATCACATTTTTATAAACATGTGTGTGTGTGTGTATATATATATATATACACATATCACATGTTATATAAAAATTATATATATATAAAGTTGAGGGTATTCATTAGCCTTTTGGACAAACTCTTGTGAGATTAACTGCAGAGTCTGGGCTAAAGCTATGGAGCAACTTAGCATTATCTAAGGAGCACAATAATTGAATACCTTTCTCACTCTCACAAGCTAAGCTAATGGGCATAGATGATTTTTATTAATGAAGAAGAGTGAAGAACTGGTGCAAAACCCAGGGCCAGTAACGATTTTAGAGTTTTAAAAAATACACAGTTCTGTAAAAGAGGTAATTAACTAACCATCTAGCAAAGTCTAATGAGGGCAATGAAACTTAACAATTTGAATGCATTGAGCTAAATGCTTATATAAATCATTGTATATAATCTTCACAACAGCCATATGAAGGAAATACTAACATTATCCCTGTTTTACAGCTGAGGAAACTAGGGCTATGAGAATTTATAAGAGAATCTCCTAAAATAAAAGTGAAAATTTAGGGGACTAATCTGAAACATTTTTAAATTCTGAAAGTGAGGCTGGGTCTATTCAAGATGAAATAGTTTTTCTGAGGGGAGTCTAAAAAGGTTCAGTACTTCGGTTATTTAATGCCAAGATGACACCAAGTAAGAGATGTAGGTTTTGGAGCAATTTTGTGTGAGGAAAAAGGTTGGATGGACTGAATGTAGAATTCAGTGTGGTTTCGCTTGGACAATCCCATCCAAAAACAGACCTAGCAAATTCTGCTTATGCTCCATCCGTACTCCCTTGTATTCCTGCACCGTTCTTGTGCACACCAGCCTGACTTCCAATGTCCAGGCAGCCAGAAGAAAAGGGCCAAAAGTGCCTGAAGTGGTGATGCTGATGGACTGTGCTCATAGGCCAAGCTAGTTGAGAAGTAAGAAATGACCACTGGATT
>NW_007742907.1:0-309 GCF_000696425.1 Galeopterus variegatus
GGACTGCTCTCAAAGCTTCTGTTTACAAGTGGAATGTGACTTTTTGATAATAATTCATAGACCCAAAGAAAGTCATATGACCAAGGTTAATGGTAACAATTTAGGAAATTAAAATTCTCCCTTACAGAGAAGCAAATAATATTTGGGATTTGTAATATAATCTAAAATTGTTTATCTTCTTGATCACAAATATTCACCTTTTCCATGCAAATATTACTCACCCCCCACCGCCTTCCCAAGGAGAAAAAATTCAACAAAGTCATCCAATAACAAGGTCAGACTCAAAGTCAAGGATCTTGTGATCTTGAT
>NW_007742907.1:5026-13751 GCF_000696425.1 Galeopterus variegatus
ATTTTCTCTTCTTCCTTCAGGTGCAGGTATGATGCTGTAGATTCCTGGAATGCAGTTCTCCTGCTTTGTCACCTGGTAGGGAATCAGAAACCCTTCTTCCAGTAAGTCTTTTTCTTCCTGGTCCCCTACGGTCCCCTTTAACACAACTTTACTAATTTGTACTGCTTTATTGTCTTTTCACCCATTCTGTTAAGTAGAGGGTGAGAATTTTGATTGAACAAGTTGTGTGTCATCTGCCCATGTGTTAATTAAATACACACTACTAGAAAACNGAATAATGGAATATTCAGTAGTATACTTCTTAGCAAATAACAAGAGTGATATGAAATATATACAGTATATAATATATGACATATTCTGTACTATATGCTATATTTTTATATATACCAGAGACAAACTCATAGTATTTACATATTTATATATTAGTTATATACTAAATATATATTTACATAATATAAAACTTTAAATATGTAAATACTTAATTATAAAAAAGAAGTAGTGAGTATATCTTAGTGCCAATTCTTGCATGTTCCACCTAAAAAAAGAACCCAGCAAAATAAAATAATCAGGGGCAACCGAATATTAAATAGTAACAGTATAATTTAATATTTAAGAAATATCACAAATTAAAGCAGAAAATTAAGAATGCAGTAATAATACACGCAAATAACAAAGATATAGGTACTTTCAAACATTTATTATGTGCGTATACACTTGCAGACCAATATGTGTGACCTTGAACACAGTTTGGATATTGCTACAAATAGAAGTCACCAGTATTATGAAGCAAATTTATATCAGTTGCTTATGAATTATTTCCAAAGGGAAGGAAGGAAGAAATTAAATACATGTTTATGATTATAATTATTTTGTATTTTCAACTTTTTCTACTTAAAACTTTAAGCCTTGTCTTTTTCATGCTAGTATAGCACTTCTTAAACACTTCTATTAGCTGTATAGTTTTATATTAATAAGATATAAGTTGATGACTTTTAACTTTTATGCATAATTGCAATAATATACTTTAGTGCACCTGCTCCACGCCACTTTGGCTGGTGCTTTTACTGCCTCCGACGCCTGCCCTGCGTGGCCATGTTTTTCCAGACCTGCAGCTTCCAAGGACCGTGTGGCCGGTTACCTAGCTCACAGACCTGCATGGAGGGGTCTGGTAACCCAGCCTAGCATGTGAGGGGTTTGTGACCCAGTCTGTGAATGGTCTTGAGGGGTCTGGAAGCTCCAGACCCAGCCTTAGCTCAAACATCGGTCCAGTTGGTGCAGGATTACTGGCAGGTGAAAGAGCCACGACAACTAGCGTGGTCGCCTAGCCTTACAATTGGCATCATGAACAGGATTAAGAGAGCTAGACAATTGGTGCTGTGAGAATTCCAGGCCTCGCAGTAGCCCTTGTCGTAGCCAGAGAAACTTACTATATTTTTTAAAAAGTTCTGTTGCCATTTTGCCTTCAATGACTTGTGAGTCATGTGAAACAGAGATGAACACCCTGTTCCAGTCTTTCAGGTAGCTCTCAAAGAGGTAGAAGTAGGAAAAATATCACAATTCTTTGCAAATAATGTCTGTTTTGCTTCCTCCAGAACAAGGGACCAGTGCCCCATTCTGGGAATGTGATCTGCCCTCTGCAGGACTACAGTGAGCCTGGGAAGGGGTCGTGCAAGGACAACAATGCCACAAAGCTTCCCTACTATTTTAAAGTTGACTTCTCCTTGATTCGGCATTCTCTTGGATGCCATAAACTTTTGTTTTCTGGAGTTGCAATAAAGGTTCTAACAGTTCATGCCTGACTTTTTGGTGTTTCTGTGGAGAGACAGACACTTGGAGGTGTCTATTCCTCCATGTTCCCTGATGTTTCATATATATAAAAAAATTAAATCTCCCTTACCTCCCCAGAGGTAGGCAGAGAATGTATTTTCTCTTCTTCCTTCAGGGGCAGGTATGATGCTGTAGATTCCTGGAATGCAGTTCTCCTGCTTTGTCACCTGGTAGGGAATCAGAAACCCTTCTTCCAGTAAGTCTTTTTCCTCTGGGTCCCCTAAGGTCCCCTTTAACACAACTTTATTAATTTTTACTGCTTTATTGTCTTTTCACCCACTCTATTAAATAGAGGGTGAGAATTTTGATTGAACAAGTTGTGTGTCATCTGCCCATGTGTTAATTAAATACACACTACTAGAAAACTTACATTTCAGTAGGAATTGATTGTAGGTTCTGCAGGGACAAGGAAGAACTAGCTCTATTCTCATAACATGTGTTCTTGGTGTTACCAACTCCATCCTGCTATCTGACATACTGTAGGTGTTCAATAAAAATGGATGAGTAGATTAATAAACGTTATGCATTTACTTAACTATGATTACCATTTACTGAGCCAGTAGGGGTCACTCAATAAATAATGACTATTATTATATCTTGGGTGCTTTTTATATATTGTACCATTTAATTATCAAAAATGCTAATAAGAAAGACATCAATAAATATGGAACATATTTTAGATGATAAAATTGAGACTCAGATTACATTTTAAGTGTATTTACTAAGCAGAAGCATAAATCTAGATTTATTTCTGCTCAAACTCATTGTTTGACATAAAACAACATCATAATTTTTTAAAAGAGCAACTTCCTATAAACCCTGATATTTTGGAATAGAAACTTTACTTACATCATGTTTATTATAATCATCTGTTTATTGGGGGAGATGATAGAAAACATTTTACATTAAATCTTTTGAAGAAGCTTATAACTTGTCTGCTCATAAATTGAACTTAGACAGGAAATGAAATGCTAATTTGCATAATACAGTCATATTACATTATCTCGTCCTTTCCCCTGCAAATCCTTCATAAATTGCAGAGCTGTATGATAAACTAAAATTGAAAGTGAATTTCCACATTAGTTATTGTAATTGCCAAGAAAGCATAATGGAGGCACCTAAAATCCATATTTTGTGTATGTCAAATGTCATCTCTACAAGGATCTGCTAAAATTTCATCAAAATCACCCTCTATCCTAAATGTTGTACTGAGGCTTCAGTGATACACATTGTTTTTCCTTTTTCTATTTTCAGGATCCTATTCTTATCTTTTAACTCTGATATTTCTCATGACTCTTATTTCATTCCTCAATCAGATAAGCCATCTGGTATTCACCCTCTGATTTAGCCCTTTATGATAGGATAAATAATGGACCTCTAAAGATGTCCACATTCTAATCTTCAGAAAAAGAAATTTGGCAAAAAGGCCAAATTGCAGATGTGATTAAGTAAAAAATTTTGATGTGGAAATCATATCCTGGGATTCCCTGGTTGACCCAATGTGATTATAAGGTTATTTGTGAATGGGAGGCAGGAGAATCAAAGTCAGAAAAGGTGCTGTGATGATGAGACACAGGTTGGAGTGAGGTGCTTTGAAGATGAAGGGTCTATAACCCAAGGATGATAGGTTCACTCTATAAACTAGAGAAAGCAAGGAAACATACTCTCCTGAAGCCTTTGGAAAGAATAAAACCATGTCTCCACCTTGGTTATAGCAGTGTGAGACTCAGTCTGGACTTTTGACCTTCAGAACTGTAAAGTAATAATACATTAATGTGGTTTTAAACTCATGAGTTTGTGATCATTTATTATAGCAACAAGACAAAACTAATACGCCCCATCCCTTGCTATTCATTTTTTATCACAAATACTATGTCATCTTTCAAGAAAATCATAAGTTCTTCTAGAAAGCAATCTGTTGTGGAAATCCTGATCAAGCTTTAGATAATGCTTTCACATTTTAAAACCATCATATTATGAAGCAATGCCTTAACCCAAAATGTTTACTATCTTCTTTCACAAATTTAAGCAGTGCCCTAGATGGGTGGTGGTAAGGTTCATTATTTATTCTACTCTAGGTGGAGAGACCTTTTCAACCATCCATCAAATCACATGACTATTCAGCAAGATTACTATTAAAATTGAGAAGAGTTTATGCATTCTAATTATCCCCAAAATAACACACAGCTCATAGCCTAGTAATTCAACGAAGGAAGCAAGTCATGAAAGTCAACAACAAGAGCTATTAAGTGCAGAATCTTGCTCCAAAAGAGAAAGAATTTCTCAAAAGTAGATGCAGAGTTGTAGAACTCTGTGAGGAAGAGAGAATCTGGAGTGGACTGGGCACAACTTCTCGAAGCTAGAGAATGGTCACATGACTCTGGTTATATTTGGGAATTATATGAAACAGGATGTTTAAAGCATTTAAATGGTGTTGCCTCCCCTCTGTAAAAATATTTTTGTTTTAATAAACTTAAATTTTTTAGTGCAGTGTTAGGTTTAAAGAAAATAAAAAAGACAGTACAGAGAGAAATCCCATATCCTCCCTCACTCTGCTCCTCTCGCAGGTTCGCCTGTTGTTTACATCTTTCATTGGTGTGGTGTGTATGTCCCAGCTGATGAACCAATAGTGAAATGTTATTATTAAGTAAGGCCCATAGTGTAGATTAAGGCTTAGTCTTTGTGTGGCTAGCACAAATGTCCACAACTGTGGTATCCTACGTACAAAATACTTCCACCGCCCTAACAACTTACTCATATATTCATACTGTATTTCATTGCTCTTCACCCAACTTATTTACAAGTCATTTTGCTTAGCATACAAGTCCATCTAAGATGTTACAGCAAACTCTCCTTTTTCTCTGTGATTTCCCAGTCCTGCTTTTCCTGAGGGCAAACTTGTTCACTCATTGTCTCAGACACAGCTTCGTCTTTCTGGTGACTATATCTTTGCTCACGCAGTTTTCCCAACAGGAATGACTTCCCACTTTTCTCCATTCTTCAAATTGTCCCAAAGCTTCTGTCCAAATTGCATCTGTTTTGACCAATCTCCGCAATGCCAAGCCTTCTTTATTTATGGGTTCCTAAAGCAAGCATTGTCTTCATGCCCTGTATCATGTAGTTAATCATGGACCATCTTGGTCCTCTTCTTGTGACATCATCTTTTGTTATCACTTAAATTAAATATGTGCATATTCTGAGTATGTGGAATCATCATGAAGGTAAGAATTCTTATCAGTTTTTCACTGAGCCCAATGAAGAACAGTCAGTTTCTCTGTATATTTGCATTGCTAGAAATAATGACTACAAAACAAAACACTTTCTCCTGAGTTCAGCTTTCTTCTTGTCGAGTGAGAGGAAACGACCTTAGCATTCTTGTGTGGATTATTTTATAACAATAATAATATGGCGACAAATGTGAGCTAAAGGAAAGGTTTCAGATAAGAAGCATAAACGTGAACATGGCACAAAGAAAGGTCAAGCAGTTTGGTGGTGGGGTATGGCCTGCACTTGCAGCCTGGGAGTTGAAGCTGAGGGGCCCTGTGTGAGCATCTGCAGTCAGTGTGGCCAAAAGGACTGAGAGGAGGGTATTGAAGAGCCTACAACAGTCAGTAGAGAGAATGTGAGTCCTCACATGTGTAGATCCAGCTTTTTCTATTGCCCCATTCTTTCTTCATTCGTTCACTGGTCCTTTCCTGCCATCCACACTGCATATGTTTTGTGTGCAGTTTTAACCGTCCTGTTCCCAAAGGCCTTGGGAGTGTTTGCATGGCTGTGGTCGTGAACACAGAGGTCTCTTCAGAAAGACACATCTTCTTGGTTCACTAGTCAAGTTCACAGTCTGATCTCCCTTCATGAGAAGATCCCTATACAAATGGTTATCTCATATATATCTGTATGCAGAGCGATTACCTGCTGGAGGTCTCACCCTGCAATGTGAGAGTGGAGGAATCCAGGGCCCTGGTGTGGTCATCAAGATATTGCTTAATCTTCTTCTGATGGACACTCTGGAAGTGGTATAGGTTGGGTGGGGGATGAGAGGGAGTGGAGGGATGGGAGTGGAAGTGCAATGAGTCGGCATTTATGCAGTAGGCACAAGGAATCACTCCTGTGCTTCTGCATCTCATTCAGTGCTCAGACAACCCTACCAGATTCATTGTCTCCTTTTACAACAGGAGCTTACGCGGGGTATATCATTTCCCAAGTCACTACTGAACAAGGCTTCCAACTCTAGTCTATCCCAATCCAAAGTTTACCCCGTTTTTCTCTGTTCTATTAAACATTGCAGTAGAAAGTGAGGGGGAAAAAGATGCTACCTATTAAGGCCAAGGTCTGGAAGCTACAAAGTGGTGAAATCTATATCTAAAACCAAAACAAACGCTGCTCTTACAAGGGGTTTATTATTTAGGTTTTCTTTTCCACTCAGGAAACTGTTTTGAAAGTTAATCAAAGTTACTTCAAAAACACACCCTCTTATTTCTCTACTGAGTTACAGTCCTATGAGGAAAGAAAATTAAAAATAAAAGCAGAAACAAAAACAAAAAGTAATTGGGCTCCCAGTGCCGAATACCGTTAGTGGGTTTATTCGTGATCATGTTTAAGAGCCTGAGCTTGCTGCTTCTATTGTTTTCTTTAGGAAATCAAGAAACTCATGGATACCTTGCATCTCACCTGCTTCATTCAGGTTTTAAGTCTACACAGAAGAAATGCGATGCTCACATATTCAACTTTTATCACAAGATCACTAAGTTTCAGGGCTAATATTAATGTTTTTCTCCTATTTCTACTATAGCCTTGGCATAAAATAAGACCATTTTTGTATTTCTGTCCTGGCAATCTACTGCCATCTGCTTATGTGGGAAAAGGGCTATTTTGAGTTTTAGGTTTATCAGAGAGCTTGGAACTTAACAGATGTTTCACATGTATTTGACAACTGTGCATGGAATAGGTCTGGTCACTGGAACCATTTATGTTATACCATAAGCTGGAATTAAGATGTCAGTTACTTTTACAGCATATCCCAAATAATCACTGTGGGAAGCTCTCTTTCCCCCCCTCAGATGTCAATAGGACTAATTACTGATTTTGTTTTTCAATACATATGTGTGGAATTTCTGACTATGTGGCTGTCGCTGTATTAATTGCTGTGGATTTTGTGCAGAAGAGAATACCAAATTCTAGCCCAGAATACAAAATATGTAAACAGATAATTGAATAGATGGTGAAAGTGCCATCACTGAGCTGGAAAGAATTGATGACGAGGTATTAAGCAAGCTTAGCATTTCTCACTCCATTCTTTTCAGGGTTAGGTTACTGAAGGAAAAAAATCAGACTATTCATACAATTAACACAATGAGGGGGAGACAGAGGGAGAGAGAATGAATGAGGATTCTGGACAGTGCTTTCAGAATTTCTTGAACTTGATTAAGGGACCCCAGACTGAGGCTAATTAAGGAAAATGTGATGCTTCCATAGGTCTCTCTTGTTTTTCTTCATTAAGTCTCATGAACATGAGCCCCAAAGCACAAGCAACAAAAGAAAAAATAAACAAATGGGACTATATCACACTAAAAAGCTTCTGCACAGCAAACAAAACAATCAGCAGAGTGAAACAACAACACACAGAGTGGGAGAACATTTTTGCTAACTATGAATCTGACAAGGGATTAATATCCATAATATACAAGGAACTCAAGCAGTTACATAGTATAAAAAACAATTAAAAAATGGGCAAATGAACTGAATAGACATTTTTCAAAGAAAGACATACAAATAGCCAACAGGTACATGAAAAAATGCTCAACATCACTAGTCATCAGGGAAATGAAAGTTAAAACCACATTGAGATATCACCTCACCCCGTTAGACTGGTTATAATAAAAAAGACAGAGAATAACAAATGCTGGCAGGATGTAGAGAGAAGAGAACACTCCTACACTGTTGGCAGGACTGTAAATTAGGACAACCACTATGGAAAACAGTATGGAGGTTTCTCAAACAACTACAGATAGATCTTCCATAAAATCGAGCAATCCCACTTCTAGGTATATACCCCAAGGAATGGAAATCATCATGTTGAAGGGATACCTGCACTTCCATATTCATCGAAGCTCTGTTCACAATAGCCAAGATATGGAACCAGCTTCAATGTTCATAGATGGATGACTGGATAAGGAAACTGTGTTATATGTACACCATAGAATACTACTCTGCCATAAAAAAGAATGAAATTCCCCCATTTGCAAGAACATGGATGAGCTTGGAGAAACTTATGTTGAGTGAAATAAGCAAAGCACAGAGAGATAAACACCACATGTACTCACTCATAAGTGGGAGCTAAGAGAGAAAGAAGGAAGGAGAGAAAGACCACAGTGGGGCATTGGACTTGCAGAGGGAGAGAACATACCTAGGGATACAAAGTAGAGTGGGGAAAGGGGTATGGGGAGGGAGGTCAAGGATAATTGGGGGGATAATTGGGTTGGGGACAGGGAGTATAATCACAATTTGTGGTAATGGTCATGCTGCCAGTATGGATATGGACATCACATCTTAGGCACGAGTGGTGACAATTTGTTCTGTGCCTCATGAATATTCATAAACAATTAAAATAAATAAATATAAGAGAGTTGAGTGTTTTAGAAATGTTTGTATAATGCTTCACACAAAAGAAATGATAAATGTAAATTATTATAACTTGTTAAAGAGAGAAATGATTGTGAGGATGGGTACATGATGTACATATATGTCAAAATGTCAAATACACATTTTAAATATGCAAATTTTATTGTACATTCAGAAATTTTACTCTAATAAAGCTATAAAAATAAGTCTCATGGTTTAAGACAAATTGATTTATTAATCTTCTTTGCTTTTGCGTGTCATGGGGTGAGGCAGACCT
>NW_007742907.1:14863-15359 GCF_000696425.1 Galeopterus variegatus
GCACAATAAAACTATAAAATAGATATTCTCATTTTATATGCAGGAAAACAGGTGTGGATAAATTAACGAACTTGTAGTTGTGATCCTGGTGTCAAAACTTACAGTCTTAACCACGATGCAATGTTCTGCAAACATTTTCATAGGTGCCTGCCATGTTTACATTTTTATGATCCATAAGTCAGCTGTGATTTAATAATGCTCACTTAAAAAATAAGAATGTTCATCTGCATATAAAATGGCCCATTCCTTCCTCAAAATGTTTATTTCTGCCTACAGGGTCATTTCTGGCTTAGTTTTCTGCCTTTTCTCATTTTCTTTGCAAATCTGCTTGTTATTTGGTTAACAAATCAATCTCCTAAGAGACCTAAAATTTCCCAAAACAGAGAAAATTAGGATGACTTGGCCTGCAGTCTCTTGAGTCACGTTGAATCCTCTAGTCATCTTTCTTTGAAAAGCAACAGGAATGGTGCACAGTAAATATTTCCACAGTAAAAGA
>NW_007742907.1:19769-20341 GCF_000696425.1 Galeopterus variegatus
GGTTCAAACAGGGTGAGGATTAATTATAAATTCACACTTAGGCCCGTGTGATATCTAAGACACCATGCCAAATTATCTCATTCAGGGGGAAAAAAAATTAAAAGTTTGGGGGATTTGCATCTACTATTTGAGGAGATAATCAACAGTCTATTGACTTTTGTGCTGTGAAAATTACATTTTTTGGATCCCTGTACTGTCTGGAAGGAGTAATGAATAGTGGCTAATTTTGGTGATGATCGTTTGTAAAGAGACTGATATTCATATAAGTACTAATGGTAATGCTTGTGACTTTATTAAAGTTTACAAAAACATTATGTTATGAGTTTTACCACCCCACAAGTTAATTATATTAGTGAGGGTTGAAATAAATAAGACTAAAATACCCTTAGTGGAGTTTCACAAAGCGAGGGCTAGGCTGTGCTGCACCTCATCACTCAAATGCTTTCCCTGTGCAACCAAAGACATGAGTCAGAGCAGGGGTGGAAGGACTAGAATGTCTGAGATGGGAGCGGATTGCTGAGGTGTCAATTCCCTTTCCCCTCTTAAAAAATTGATGGGGGATGTTAAGTGTA
>NW_007742908.1:0-20338 GCF_000696425.1 Galeopterus variegatus
CCAGTGAGCGGGAACCGGTCTGTATGTGGGATCTGAACCCTCGGCGGGAGCGCCACTGCGCCCCCAAACGGCGCACTGTAGCAGTGCGCCACCAGGCCGGCCCATGAGGCTGTTTTAGATGGTCTGCGTTCAATAACACTGAATCCCGAAGAAAGTCATTCAGCCTCTCTGTACACATGGAGGATCAGTATTCATTTATTTTGGTACTAGTTTGCCTTTAATTCCTAACACTTCCAGTCTTTCCTTTGTCACAGAGAAGGTAGACATTAGGCTCAGACCCTTGACCAGTCACAGGGTCTGCTGAAATATAACATTCATTTTTATTTTCATTCTGTTTGTTTGTATTGGTTACCTAGTGTTAGGAGAATATTTGGCTTCCCCATTTACATAGTGACATAAAATTTCCTCTAAGTAATTTTTAAAAAGTCAATTTAAAGAAAAATTTAAGTAAATGGTATATCGGTGGTGTCCTGATCTGTAAATAAGAATACTGTCCTTGGATTACTGAGGTTTGGAAAACCGTGATGATTTTACTGATTGTAGCAAAAGGTCAGCCCTCATTAACACACACGTCGTCTTGACCTGCTACTCAGTTTTGTCGTGTATCTTTCCTTGTAGAAGGTGGAAGGCCCTTGAAGGCAGCTTACCCTTCCGTGTGTATCCCCACCCCGCCAACAGGATGTGTTAGTCACCAGTGAAGCCCCGGCTCGGGTGCTGCCCCCACCTCCACCAGCGGTCCCCCCATACCTGGCAGCAGTAGGGTGGGAAAGTAGATAGTCTGAGAAGCTGCACACTTATTCTGTCAGTCAAATAAGTGGCCAGCGAGGGGTGAGTTCTTTAAGAGAGCCTGGTCCCATGCTTGGTTCTTGGAGGGGGATGGCATGGGTTCCAGAAGAAAGAGAATGAGGTTTTTGCCCTCTAGGAGTAATATGCCATCACGCTCTGGAGGAAATGATGCGACACACGTACATGCAACAGTGGGGCTGATTGGAAGAAGTATATACAATGTTAAGTTGTGTGGTACTGGCTTTGGATGCTGAAGGAATAATTCAGGAAAGGGGAGAGAAGTGAAGACCAGTTAATCAATGACAGCTTTAGTGATCAGGCAGAAATCGAGGTTAGCCTTAGTGACACATAGGATTCCTTTTTGGCATCTGGTGGTGTGCACAGAGGTGGAGAACATGGCTCTGAAGTCACAGAGATCTGGATTCAGTTTTCATCCCTATCCTCAGGGACTGTGAACATCTAACTTAACCTTTCTGTGTCTGTTTTGATACGGGTAAAATGGGGAAAGTAATCACGCCTACTTCATGGTTTGATTTAAGGATTGATGAAGGTGAGGTAAGTAAACAGCATTGAGCCCCACTACATAGTAAGTGATCGATGATGAGTAGCTATCATTATTAATCAACCATTCCATTTGTTTATGTAGCAAAAATTTATCGCTTGGTTATTATGTGTCAGGGACTGCCAGGCGTCCCATGTCAGTACCTTGAGTGCTGAGTCCCACAGTTTCCACTTAGGTACAAGACACTTAATCATAATCATAATAATAATTGCTATAGTGTTCTGAGTGCCTGTTTGTGCGCCAGGTACTCTGCTGGATGCTTTATTACTATATTACCTTTAATCATTATCCTCATTTTTGTAGAAGCAGGAATTGAAGTACAGAGGTTATAAAAATTGTCCAGGGTCCCATAGAGACTGTCAAGCCTGGGATTTAAATTGTCTCTTCTTTCTTCCTGTTGCAAATTGACTCTTGTTGTTGTCAAGTTGGACTCATTATGTCCAAAACTGAACTTGGTTTCCTCAAACGGGCTTTTTCTCTCAACTTCCCAATCAGAGGTGCCACCATTCTTCTACTTGTCACCCAAATCTGAAAGGCCAGAGACCTCTCCTTCTCCATCAAGCCCCTATGTATGCTAATCAACATGTCTTTAGTTCAAATGCATCTTTTCCTCTCTGTTCCCCCTACCCTGGCCAGGCTCCCACTGACCTAGGCCTTGTTAGTAGTTTTCAGTATGTTCTCCACTGCCCTACACATGGGAGATGAGGTTTACACAATACATTCTTGGACTTCACTGGATTTTGGTAAAACATTGTTAAATTTTCCAAGATGTGAAAGCACAATAATTTGTTATTGCCAAAGCTGTTCTTCAGTGGTAGGAGCTTCCAGTGGGCTCAGTGCAGTGGTACAAATACGTAAGCTGCTGTGAATACAACCTTTCTCTCCCAATCAGTAAAGCAAGCTGAGTGGAAAATAGAGTAGAAAAACACTCTGTTTGGGTTTTAAAGCTTTCCTCTTCAACAAATTTTGCTGGGACAACTGGATAGCCACATGCAATGAAGTTGGACCCCTACCTCATGTGATATACAAAAATTAACTAAAAGCGAATCAATGACCTAAGTATAAGAGCTAAAACTATAAAACCATTGGAAGAAAACAGAAGTAAATCTTCATGAGCTTGGATTTGGCAATGGATTCTTAGATATTACACCCAACAAAAGAAAAACATGGATAAAGTGGGCTTCATCTAAATTAAAAACTTTTGGGCTGGCCACTTAGCTCAGTTGGTTAGAACATGGTGTTGGAACACCAAGGTCAAGGTTTGGATCCCTGTACTGGCCAGCCAACAAAAAAGAAAAGAAAAAATAATTAAAAACTTTTCTACATTAAAAGAGATTATCACGTAAGTGAAAAGACAGCCTACAGAATGGGAAAAAATATTTGCAAATCATTTATCTGATAAGGGTCTAGTATTCATAATATGTAAAGAACTTCTATAGCTCAACAATAAAAAGACAAACCACCCACTTAAAAAATGGGCAAAGTTCGGTTCGCTCACTGGCTGAGCGTGGTGCTGACAACACCAAGTCAAGGGTTAAGATCCCCTTACCGGTCATCTTAGAAAAAAAAAAAAATTAAAAAAAAAAAAATGGGCAAAGTATTGAATAGATATTTCTCCAGAGAAGATACAGAAATGGCCAACAAGCACATGAAAAGATGCTTGACATCATCAGTCATTAGGGAAGTGTAAATCCAAAATGAAATGAGATACCACTTCACACCCACTAGGATGGCTGGAATAATAATAAGGAAAATAAGTATTGGCGAGGATGTGGAAAAATTGGAACCCTCGTACACTGCTGGTGGAATTGTAAATTGTTTCAGAGGCTGTGAGAAACAGTTTGGTGGTTCCTCAGAAAGTTAAACATAGAATTACCATATGACTCAGCAATTCGACTTCTAGATATATACTCAAAAAATTGAAAACAGGTACACAAATATACGTACACAGGTGTTTATAGCAGCACTATTCATGGTAGCCAAAAAGTGGATATGACTCAAATGTCTATCAATGGAAAAATGGGTGAACAGATAGTGGTAGATACATACAATGACATATTATTCAGCCTTGAAAAGGAATGAAGTACTATAATGTGGATGACCCTTGAAAACATTACGATAAGTGAAATAAGCCAGATGTGTCAAATATTGTATGATTCCATTTATATGAAGTTTCAGAATAGGTAAATTCGTAGAGACAAAACAGACTGATAGTTGCTAGGGGTTAGGAAGGGAGAAGAATGGGGAATAATTGTTTAATAGGTACGGAGTTTCCTTTTGGGGTGATCAAAATGTTTTGGAACTAGATAGAGGTGGTGATTATATAACATTGTGAGTATACTAAATACCACTGACTTGTTCACTTTAAAATGGTTAACTTTTATGTGGATTTCATCTCAATAAAAAAAAGTCTACAAAAAAAGTAAAGCTTTCACAAAATTTGGTGCTTTGATTATTAGTAGTAACAGATGCTTGGTAGACACCAGTGTTTCAGGACACTTATCGAGAATTGTTGGCCGGGACCATCTGTCAGGATTACTAGCTGGCTTCTGCTTGCAGTCTCTCCTCTTTGATGAGGGTGGGACCCTAGATCAGGGATCCGTAAGTCAGGTGACTTCAGGGTCCGACTTGTTGGAGTAAATGTTTGAGGTCAGCTGGGTGTAGGGCAGCAGGGAGTAGGGGGGATTAGGTGGCACTGGGCTGTACCTGTACTACCTAAAGGCACTCACATTCAGACAAACTGTCCCGGCTGGTTCTTGCCTAGCCCCTCATTCTGTCATTCCTATTAAGCCATCTGACAAATATCAAACTTTATCTTCCTTACTGCACCCTGCCCCAGCCACGTGGAGGTTTGGGGTGACAGGATTGAACCCCATTGAATATGTAAGGGGAAGGGTTCACTCTGAATCTTCTGCTGACTGGCCACTCAGAAGTGGTCAGGAGCTGGTGGCCGCCTCTGTAGAGGGAATGGTGGGTTTCTTTAGTGTCACTTTCTCAGAAATTTGAGTGCCTACTTGTCTGTTTTCTCTGCCAGAGGAGAGGGCAGAGAGGCAAGGAAGAGTCTGGGAAGATTTTTAATAGGCGAGATGGAGAAAGGTTTTTTTGTTTTTAAATCTGCCCAAGTGTCCAGAGGCCTACACCTGCTCAAGATGCTGGAACCTTGGGCTGGGGAGGGGTGTGTCAGGGGAGTGGGGGAGAGGGTGTGGAGGAAGGAGGCTTAGTCCATTAGCTCTGGGAGTGGCTGGTGCTGTTTTCCTTTGTGTCTCCAGCTCTATTATTGCTAGTAATCCCTCTTTACTGCTAGGATGGAGCGATCTTTGGTCCACATTCTTTCAATATTTAACAATTGAGTGCACATTTGGGAAGGGGCATACTAAGAGGAGTATAGCTGTGTGAGTTAAGGGACCTGCGCATGACCCCTGTCCTAAAATTTCCACCCCCACACCTCAAAAGAAAAACCCTCATGGTACCCAAAGTACCAGTCTTGCAGATTCCTTTCTTTAGATATTGGAAGAGTTTGAGCTCTCAGAGAATCTTCTACAGCAAATCCCTCTAAGAGAGGTAAAAATGAAGCTTTGTTTCACCCAGTGGGGGTGAATGGAGAACCAACTGAGGGAGGGTGAAGCCTAATGGGAAGACCTGTGGGGTGACCCAGCACACGCAGGGCTGAGAATGAATCTGCGTTTTTCGCTGTTTACCTAGATAGAGCTGGCACGGATAGCTGGCTGGTGGAATGGAGTTAACCTTTTTTCTAGTTGTTAATCTGTCTTCAGTAGATACTTCTTCCTGCACTCCCCATTTCCACTTGAATGGCAGGGATGAGGAGAGAATCTTTCTTCCTTCTCTGAAATCCCACGTACAGAGCTCTGAATTCCAGGTGACTCATGTCTGGCCACAAGAGGTTGTGCTTGCACAGGGCCTTTGGATCCATCCCACTTGTGAGAATGTGGGCTAGGATTCCACATACCCGAGGAGCTAGCTAGCTGCCCACTCAGGCAGAGTCCCTTGGCTTAGCTTATAGCACTTCAGTTAACTACTGTCTTTGCTCTTTTTAGCAAGATTGGCTTCCACCAGGGCACATTGATCTCTGGGACCACTATTTGGGTGAGGTGGCTGCCCCAGGGAAACTAAGATGACTCCAATACAAAAGTGCATTGGTGTTAGAACTTGGGAGACAGGGCCCAGAGTATAACTGATTCAGTTCCTCCTTCCTGGGACATGTTCACAGAGAGCATTGTGGGTGTGAACGTGTGTGCCGCTGGCATCCCCAACTTGCCAGCCACTTCTCAATGGGTGGGGGTGAGTTGCAGGATTAAGTAGAAATCTCAGAGCCCAGAAGACATGCTATCTTAAGAATTTAGATAAAGTAACATGGAGAGGTTCGTGGATACTGTCCAGACGCTGTCTGAAACCTTGAAAATCTAACTGCACCTCCAGTCCCTGTGATGTGTGAGTGGTTATAACGCACGGGTGCCCTGGTAGACAGGAAGTCCAAGTAGCCATTCCTCAGAAGGGTCAGCTGTGACTGACAGCTCCTCTTTCACAGACTGCGAATGGGTGGTATGGTATGAAGGCTGAGAGAGCAGGCTCTGGAGCCAGGCTGCCTGAGCTTTGGTCCTGGCTTATTAGTTGGGTGACCTTGGGAATTGATTTAATGGTGCTTTATCTCAGTTTCCTCATCTGTAAAATGAAGATGGCCATAGGACCTGCCTTGTAAGGTTGTTAAGAAGATTAGAGATAAGGCCTATAAAATATGTGGCACAAAAATGGATGCAAGCTGGCTGATGAGCTCAGTTGGTTAGAGCGTGGTGCTGATAATATTAAGGTCTGGGGTTCCATCCCTGTGCTGGCCAGGCAAAAAAAGAACCAAACCCCCCCAAAACAAAAATACGAATGCATTGTAGGTGTCTGAAAAATGATGGCTCCTACCATTGATCCACGGTAGCTGAATGGTGGGGCTTGCAGGAGAGGCCAGGAAGATGGCAGGAGCATTCTGTATTCAGCGGTTTCCCTGTGTTTAATGCACTCTGGTTTCTTCTGTATTCCTTTCCTTGCCCAGTATTGATCCTCCAGAAGGTGGAGAATGGAGACCTGAGCAACAAGATTCTGAAGATCACTGATTTTGGCCTGGCTCGGGAATGGCACCGAACCACCAAGATGAGTGCGGCAGGCACATATGCTTGGATGGCACCTGAAGTCATTCGCGCCTCCATGTTTTCCAAAGGCAGTGATGTGTGGAGGTAAGGTCTAGAGGTGCAGGGACAGTGCTCCCCAGGTCTATTGTGCCTACACACATGCTTCAGGACTCTGAGAACTGAGAGTACATAGAATCCCAGGCACCATAAGTAGGTCTAAGGGATCCCCTCAGTGCAATCCATGTTAATTCCTACATTGCCAGGGGACATTTTCCAATGCTTTATCTACCAGAAAATCCCTCCAGTGCTGTGGTAAGTGCCACCTCTATGCAGGTCCCTTTGTGTTAGTGATTGCTCCCTAGGAAAGGCCAATAGATTCCAGGGGTAACGTTACTCCCATCTCTGACCTGTAGGATGGTGGGGGCACTCAGTCCCTCCTGGAGACCTTCCCCAGATCAGCCTGGCTTGCTCAGAACAGTGCTAGGCTTTAGTGGCTGTTACTGCTGGACTTGGGAAAGCAGTTAACCCAGTATCCTCTCTGTAAACTCCTGAGCTGATGAGTATTCTTTGTGCTATCTCTTTTTTTCTTGGTGGCCTGGAAATTATCCTTTCCAGTTACCCAGTTAATCTTTTAGTAAGGCTCTGTCTATTGAACATTGATCTAGAAATGAGAAAACAGTGGGTCCCAAGCATGCACCAAGAACTGTGTAATCACAGACTAGACATGACCAACCACCCTCCTAGTGAATATCAGCCCAAGAGGTCACAAGGACATTGATCTAAAAAAATCTCATCCCCATTGAGGAGGATGAGCAACTACAGAGTATACATCCTTATGCCTGTGGGAGTATTACCTTGGTATACAAAAGGAGGGACTGTAGGTTATGATTGTACATAGTGAGTGAAATTATTGCTTCCTGATGTGTTGTAAAGCAAGCTTCTGTGTGTATGTATGTGTGTATGTGTATATGTATATGTGTGTTTTAAAAAATAATAGCTTTATTGAGATTTATTCACATACCATAAATATTACTAGATATGTAATTCCATAGATATTATTCATCCTTTATACACTTTAAAGTGTATAAGTCAATGGTTTTTAGTATATTTACGAAGTTATGCATCGATCGCCATTGTTATTAGTTTCCTAGGGCTGCAAAGGATTTGAATAGACATTTCAAATTACCAGTAACAAATTACCACAAACCTAGTGGCTTAAAGCAACAACAGTTTATTCTTTCATAGTTCTGGAGGCCAGAAGTCTGAAATTGGTGTTGGCAGGACCACACCCTCCAGAGTCTGTAGGGGAGATTCTATTCCAAATAAGGATTCTGGGTTTTAGGACTTGGACATATCATTGTAGGACCACCATTCAGCCCACTACTACCACTATTTCCAGAACATTTTTATTACTCCCGAAATAAACCTCATATTTGTTAGCAGTCATTCCTCAATTCCTGTTCCCTCACAACTATTAACTTACTTTTTGTCTCTGTGGATTTGCCTGTTCTGGACATTTCACATAATGGAATCATACAATATGTGGCCTTTTGTGACTGGCTTCTTTCATTTAGTATAATGGTTTCAAGGTTCACCCACATTGTAGCCTATATCAGAATGTCCTTCCTTTTTTTAGCTTAATAATATTCTATTGTATGGATAGACCACATTTGTTTATCCATTCATCAGTTGATGGACATTTTTTTACCACTTTTTGGATGCTATGAATAATACTGCTGTAGACATGGTGTACAAGCTTGTGCGTGAACATATGTTTCCAGTTCTCTTGGGAATGTACCTAGGTGTGGAATTGCTGAGTCACTTGGTAATTCTGTTTAACTTTTTGAGGGACCACCAAACTTTTTCATCACGGCTACATCATTTTACATTCATTCCCATTAGCAATGTATGAGGGTTCCACTTTCTCTACATCCTTTTAACACTTGTTATTGTCTGTTTTGTTTCGGTTTTTTTAATAGCAATCCTAGTGGGTGTGAAGTGGTATCTCATTGTGGTTTTGATTTGCATTTCCCTAAATAACTAATGAATGATGTTGAGTATCTTTTCATGTGCTCACTGGCCTTTTGTGTATCTTCTCTGGAGAAATGTCTGTTCAAATTCTTTACCTGTTTAAAAATTGAGATATTTTCCTTTTATTGTTGAGTTGAAAGAGTTCTTTATATATTCTGGACACAAGTCCCTTATCAGATATGTGCTTTGCAAATATTTTTTTCCATTCTTTGGATTGTTTTTTTACTTACTTAATGGTGTTTTTAATTTTGATAAAGTTCGGTTTATCTATTTTTTCTTTTGTTGCTTGTGCTTTTGGTGTCATGTCTAAGAAACCACTGCCTAATCCAAGGTCATGAAGATTTATATCTATGTTTTTTCTAAGAGTTTTATAATTGTAGTGCTTATGTTTAGGTCTCTGATCCATTTTGACTTAATTTTTATATGTGGTTTGAGGTAAGGGTCCACCTTTTTTTCTTTCATGTGGCTATTCATTTGTCCCAACACCATTTATTGAAAAGACTATTTTTTTCTTAATGAATTGTCTGCTCATCTTTGTCAAAAATCAATTTAGCAGAAATGTAAGGGCTTATTTCTGGATTCTCAGTTCTACTCGATTGATCTTTTTATCTATTCTTATGCAGGCACCACACTTTCTTGATTACTGTAGCTTGTAGTAAATTTGAAATGAGGAAGTGTGAGTCCTTCGATTTTATTCTTCTTTTTTAAGATTGTTTTGGTCACTGTAAGTCCCTTGCATTTCCTTATGAATCTTAGGATTGTATCCAGAATAGATAAAGAACTTTTTCAACTTAACAATATAAAGAAAATACTCCCAATTTTAAATTTTGTTAATTTCTGAAAAGTAGGTAGCTAGGATTTTGGTAGGAATTGAATCAAATCTGTAGAATTCTTTGAGAACTATTGACATCTTAATAATGTCTTCTAGTCCATGAACATGGGACATCTTTCTACTTAGTTAGGCCTCCTTTAATTTCTTTCAATGATGTTTTGTAGCTTCAGTATGTTGAATCTTATTTCTCCATACATTAATTACAGGGTGAAGTGGCTAATGAAAAGAAATGAGTTTTTGTTTCCTTTAAATATCTGACCTGATCTTGTTAGGTTGAGCTGTATACTGATATTTAACTGTTTTTGATTTATAAAAACAGCAGTTTCATGTTTCAATTTAACACTTTCTTTGACCATATGCTAATGAGATTAATTATCATATTAATTAAGCTAAGCTGCTGTTTTAAAGAGATCTACAGATATGGAGTTTGAATAAGATAGACGTGTATTGGGCCGGCCCGGTGGCACACTGGAGAGTGCGCCACTTGGGAGCGCGGTGGCGCTCCTGCCGAGGGTTCGGATCCCATGTGGAGACCGGTTCCTGCTCACTGGCTGAGCGCGGTGCAGGCGCAACACTGAGGGTTGCGATCCCGTTGCCGGTCCCCGGTACGGGCGCGACACCGAGGGTTGCGATCCCGTTACCGGTCAGTAAAAAAGACAAAAAAGGAAGAAAAAAAAAAAAAATAGATGTGTATTTGTCTTTCAAGGAGTAGTCCAGACAGTCCAGGCTGGCAGGGCAGCTGTGTTCCGTGAGATCATTCAGAAACCCAGGTTCTTTCAGCTTCTTTCAATGCATTGTCTGTGTCTGAATGGTTAAATCCAAGTGATTGTTACTTCTGTATTATAGTCTTCAATAGAGAAAAGAGATCTTATGATTTAAAGGCAAGCAGCTTGTCTTTAATTTGGAGATAGTTCAGAAGTTGTACACATCTCCTCTGAGCGTGCCCCATTGCCTGCACTTGGTTATGTGGGCATACCTGGCTCCAAGGGAGGCAGATAAATGTAGGCTGTAGCTGGACCATTCTGTGCCCAGCTGAAACTCTTATTATGGAAGAAGGAGAAGAGGGGATTTGGGGGGCGATCAGCCACTCGCCACATTCAACTTTCTTTTATCTTTCTTCTCTGTTACATGATTGTTTTCTACTTTCAATATTTCTGCTAGGCTTCTTCTCCCAGCCTGACCTTGAAATTGCTCAGGTTTTATTGTCACAAACTCCAAAGGTTTCTGCTGGTGATGATTTGGACAGAGTTGCCTCAGGTTATCCAGGCACATTCTTAGTGGAAAGGAAAGCAAGAATGCCTAATGTAGAGCTTCTCATGGTGACAGAAATGGTAGGTATGGAAACACAATGTCATTGTAAGGGTTTATCTTCCATGGAAGGAGTAAGGCAGGACCTTTCAACTTTTACCCAGAGTATCCTTGTTCCAAGAGTAACCTGCAGGTCTTGTCCTTCAACTACAGATCCTAAGAGTAGGCTTGAAGACTTCTGGTGAGAGATATCTGATGAAATTACCCTACTCTGTAAAGGGAATAGCTTGGAGGTAAACCCCAATCAGCAGCATTTTAGATGAAGTATCTTGGATATGGTCCCACGTTTAAAATTGTTCCCAGCACTTAAGCTTCCTGATCCAGTTTGGTTGATGAATGTGGTTTGAAAACATAAGTCACCCTGCACCCTTTCAGCTTCCTTAGCTTTCATGCTGGAGGATTTCCTTCAATACACAATTTATCGAACCTATTAAATGGGACTTTAATCCCTCCCTCCTCAAGCCTACCTATCTAAGTGACTCCAAATGATCTCTCACCTTTCCCATAGGAAATTGTGTTCCTAACATTACTTGTACACTGGAAACAATATTTACCACCTGTGAATGCTTAAGGGCTAGCTAGGCTGTATGCTAAATGCTGTACATCTTTCATCTCATTTATTCCTCACAAGAATTCCCAAAAGTAGGTGTTGTTATTCCCATTTTACAGATGAGGTGACTGAGGCTCAGATGGTTTGTCATATGCCTAAGTTCCCCCAGGTAGATATAAAGCTGTAGTTAAAACTAGATATGTGTCACTTGAAAGTCTGTGCTATAGCTGTTACCATCTATATTCTCTGTTCCTGAACTTTGGGCTACCTCTTCCAGGATGATTGGCCTTCCATACCTGGGAGCCAGCAGGATATCCCAGAGAGGGCTGAAGCATGCCTAGGAACTTGGTGCAATGCTGGTTCCCAAATTGACTTGTGATTTGTTTATTCATTTGTTTATTCAAGAAATGTTGAATGCTTACTCTGTGCCAGGTACCAGCCTGAGTCTGAGTCCCCACTTCTCTTCTTCCCTGCTGGAACGCATCCAGGGCCTGAGATCTCTGGGCCTCTGCCATGGCCAGTGCCCAGGGCCAACTGAGTTTGTCTTCCTGTTCCTCGGGTATTGTTCTGCGGGTCTCCTCCACACACGTGATGGAGGATGAGATGATGGTGGCCTGGGTCCTCAGCTACATAAATTACCCAGTCTGCTTGGATTGGGGACTTCCTCAGGAAGAGCAGTTGCTGAAGTCTTTCCCTGTGGTTGTGCTGTGCAGGGGAGCAGTGGTTACAGCCAGAGGGTGTCATCGCAGAAGGACATCTTGCCTATTGTATGTGGAATGAGGTGGAGGCATTTTCTTAATCATTTTAAATTTTTAAAATTACAATAGCAAAACATGTTCCATATATATATATAAAGTATAGATAAACAAAAAAGAAAAGAGAAGAAAAGAAAATTACCCTAAACCCACTCATAGCGATATATTGATATTTTGGTATATTTACTCCTACTCATGTGCTCATCTACCAACCCCTTAAGAGGCGATCATTCTGCTTTGTAAGCTGCTTTTTGAATGAAATGTAGCATGAACACATTGCCAGGTTAGTAGGTATGTTGTTAGGTCAGTAAATAAGTGGAGGACAAGAGTGGCTCTAAGCTAGGAATCTGGTCAGCAGTGCTGAGGGTTCTTAGAGGTCACATGGTAGAAGCTGCCCAGCATGACTGCTCTCTGGATAAGTCACATTAAAGGTTATCAGGAAGTGTATTAATACAATTCTTGATGGTGTTCAAGGCTTACTTTAAAGTAAGAGTAACAGTAACAGCCTGCAGGACCATCTGACCATGCACTGATTCCCATACCCACCCACCAACTCACTATGTATGAATGCCTACTGCATACCAGAGCCTGGGCTAGGCCCTGAGAATGCAAAGATTAAAAACTACTGTCCCCGTCCTTTAGGAAGGAGCCCACAGGCTGCTAAACAAACAGCTAAAATACATACATGGCAGCCCAAACAAGGGCTAAGTAACACCTGGGGATGTCAGGGAAGGCTTCCTAAAGTGTCCGACATTGTTCCCTTCAGCATCCAACTAAAATCCAACTGCTTGTCTAGATAAGTCAAGACCTGCAACTGTCTACCAGGCTTTTTTCCTGTCAAGTTACATAAAGAAAATGATAGTATTTGGAGGCCTCATCATGGTAAGCCACTATCAAAGGAGAGAGACTGGCCAGGCCACTCTGAGTGTCCATATGTGGCCCCTGGATGCCCTGCCACATTGGTTGGCACATTATTCTTTGGAGCCATGCCAGACCACTTGGGATCCTTTTGGGGCAAGCCCCTGCCCTTGACGGCTTGTCTCAGTGCATGCCCCTCCCTGTCTCTGGAGCACTGGCCCCCCTCCTTCATTTAGCAGTGATGAGAGCAGAAGGGCTGTCTTCTGCTATCATCCTTATCTGGCTTAAGTGACCCTCCTTTGTGTCCTCATAGTATCTCTGTGTGACTCATCATTCTATATTCTAGTTGTCTTCTTTTCTATACCTCTCACTAATCTCTTTGTGGATGTCTTTTATCCTGTATCCTAATCCCTGGCATTGAGCTTGATACACAGCACATACTTAGTAGATGTTTAAAATGAAAGAATGGGTAAATGGCAAGAAATTTGAGTTGGATCTTGAGAGATAATTAAAGTTTACCAATCAGAGAAAT
This sequence comes from Galeopterus variegatus, assembly GCF_000696425.1. Classification (NCBI taxonomy): domain Eukaryota; kingdom Metazoa; phylum Chordata; class Mammalia; order Dermoptera; family Cynocephalidae; genus Galeopterus; species Galeopterus variegatus. The sequence goes on from NW_007742908.1 coordinate 13,350, forward strand.
GGTAGAAGTGCGTTCTAGAGAGGCCATTCACTAGAAGTTGGTCCAGGATCCACCATGATGTACTTCATGTATGCCCTCAGGATGTGTCACTCTATCTACCTAAAACCTTCTCTCCTCATTTGCAAAATGATAATACTTACCTTGCAGGCTTGCTGTAGGGATTCAAGATGATGATTGTAAAGTGCATTAGCACTCTGCACATACAAGGTATTGTGATAAATGGATACTGGGCTTATTGCTATTTTCAAAAATTAATATGATTTTTGTTGCTGGTTGCAGACTACTGATGAGTATTACAAGAAATTTGAGGTTGGTGTTGAAAATATAAGGAGAGCCATTCTTCTGACTGTTGATAGCTTTATGATTTCTTGTCCTGACTTATTCTTAGAAGGATTGGAGGTTTTTGCTTCCAAAACCATGATTTTGCCTGGTTCTGATTGTGAATTGGTAGAATAATTCTTCCTCTAAGTTTTGTTCTTTACATTCTCTGACTCACAGAACATAGGAAGAATTCTTTATGTGGATTTCAAAGGTAGGGCAGGCACAGTGAAGTTCTCACAGCTGACACACTGCTCTGCTTGACCGATGTGGTCTACCCCGGTGAAACTTTTCCCTTTGAGTTAGACAAATGTCTCTGTTAGGGATTGTTGCATGCTGATCTGGGGCAGGAATCTATTCAACCAAGTGGGCAATTAAAGAAATCTTTTACAGGAGCAAACTTTGTTTTGAGTGGTCAGCTCTTTGCTTTCTAAAGCTTAAAAAATGTGTCTGTGTCAGAAGCTGAAGTTCTTTTTTAAAACAGAAAAAAATTGTACTTGTGAGGCTGCCTCTTTTCCCATGTTATTTCATTAATAATGATGACGACAACAACATAGCTGTGGCCATTGAGCACTTATTTAAACCCTCTAGTATTTAATTTAATTTAATTTTGTGATAGCTCTGTGAGACTGGTAGCAGGTGAGGAATTAGAGGCTTGGAGAGATGTAGAACTTGCCCAAGGTCACATAGCTAGGGAATTATGGAACAAGACTTTGAAACCAAGTACGCTTGACTCCAGAGGTTTTGCTTTTAGCTAGTAGGTTTTATTGCTTCTCTCTTATATCGCATTAGTATTGTCTATTTCATTAGTCTCTCTTTGTGTTGGGGCGAATGTGAGATGCTCAGAAAAGCCTCATGAGCTATTTCAGTGAGGTTGTACCAGTGGTTTATTATGTGGCTTCTGTCTCCTTCCTCTCCTTAGCTATGGGGTGTTGCTTTGGGAGCTGCTGACCGGCGAGGTGCCCTTCCGAGGCATTGATGGCTTAGCGGTAGCTTATGGAGTGGCCATGAACAAACTCGCCCTTCCTATTCCTTCCACTTGCCCTGAACCTTTTGCCAAACTCATGGAAGGTAAGTAACCCCTGTCCTGAACAAGACTGGAGACAGTTTGTTTACCTTCTTATGAGCACTTGGTAGATTTTGGCCAATTCTACAAGATCAGTTACTGAAAGAGGAGATAAAATGTTAGTCACCAAGGAGGAATCCTGTGGGCAATGGGAAGACCTACCTCAAAATGATGTCCACACCCAGCTGCAGCAGGTCCCTCTGTCCATCGCCAGTGACTGTAGACGTTAACTTGGTAACTAAAGCCTGCTCTCCAGCACTTCAGTATACAGCCAGGTGCTGCGTAATGGCGTTTTGGTCAATGACGGACCACGTAAATGGTGGTGGTCAGAACAATAATCTGGGTGTGTAGCAGGCTGTACCATCTAGGTTTGTGTAAGTGCACTCAGTGTTCACACAATAACGGAGTCGCCTAACTACATGCTTCTCAGAATGTATTCCAGTCGTTAAGTGATTCATGGATGTATTATTTAACACAAAATAAGAACATACAACAGCTTTTATTTCAGGATCCCTGAGTGTCTTATATATAGAAATGAAGAACATCTGAGAGGAAAGTGACTTTAAAAGTCAGCTAGTGAGAAATCCAGAGCTGAGAGAGGTTAAGTATGGGTGGCCTCTCTATTAGTTAGTGGCTGAGCTGGGGTCAGATAGACTTTTCCTGACTTCCACTCTAATGCTTTGTATCCTCGCCTCCTCATCATTCTATTGAGGTGGGGGAAGGGTAACTTATTTATTTTGGGGAAATTGAGGCACAGGGTGTGGTTACCCATTGTCAGGACTTGAGCCTTGTAGTAACATGGTAAATTATGTTAGCAATACTTTACACAAGAAAAGTCTTTGGGCTTGCTTTTCTTGTACTTAACAGTCATAATTGGGTGAATGCTGCATTTTGTCTTTAGTTTCACTGTTTATGATTGTGGTGGGGGGCAGCTTGCTTTACCTCCTGAGCCCTACTTGGAGATAATTAGAGAGCAGGGGTTATCTAAATTCTAATCTCTGTTTCTGGAGGGAGACATGAGAGGTAGTTTTATGGTCAGTGAGGTCACGTGATATCCTAAGTCTTTTGTTTGCCTCTGTCTGTTCATGCTGTCTGTTTACTCACATGTTCCATTCAGACTGCTGGAATCCTGACCCCCATTCACGACCATCTTTCACGAGTATCCTGGACCAGCTGACTACCATAGAGGAGTCTGGTTTCTTTGAAATGCCCAAGGACTCCTTCCACTGCCTGCAGGATGACTGGAAACATGAGATTCAGGAGATGTTTGACCAACTCAGGGCCAAAGAAAAGGTAAAAAAAAAAAAAAAGAAAATTAAAAAGAGAAAAAAAGGCATGCATTGGATTAGTGGACCCCACTGGGGCCACTGGACTGAGTCTGACCGATCACTCTGATTCTGATGTGATTGTCTTCTTGCTTAATATCTACTTAATTGTCCAAACCGGCGGAGGAGCACCACTGGGCATTTACCAGTGGGTGTCTCACCCTGCCAGCTGAGAATATGAGAGGGTTCTAGAAAGATTTTTTGGTTCTACAGTGGACTTCTACAGAAGGCTAACTTGATATAGGGATACTTGGGCATTGAGAGGTGTCCACATAAACTTGGTTAATTTCTTTTTTCTCTTCTCACTCTACACTATAGCGGCTCCATATTATAGCAGCTAAAATTATATATGACTTTATAGTTTCCCACTTTTTTCATTTGAAAAGTCTGATGAGAGCTTTTTATCCTTATAGAAATCTTGTGGCTCCTGCCACCAGTGTGTAGGGCAGATGTTGTCATTTCCATCTCAGAGCTGAGAGTCAGTGACTTGTCTAAAGTCACAGAGCTAGTAAGTGGGAAAGCAGAACCTCGAATCTGCGCCTTCTGATTCCAAAACCTATATTCTTTGTAATATTGTTGTTGTTCCCCTACACAAATGAGTAAAAAATAATTTCTGGGGCTGATTTGAAAAGATTCAGTTCTTTTTATGGAACATAGCAATCCTAAATGCAGTCCTATTTGGCAAGTCAGTGAGCATTCTGCAAGGGAATGAAGTGAGCTTATGATGAATCTTTAGGGACCCTGATGGGTGGACCTGCATTGACCGTTGAACAGAATGGTTACAAGAGAGTGCTCCTATTTATTTTGATTGCCGAATCACTGACTCCTGTTTGCCTTTTTTTTGACTGATGAAATTATAAGGGTACCACCCACTTAGAACAATGAAAGTTGGATTTTGTCAGTAAGTAGTTACTAGGAAAAGTCAAACCCATTCTCATAATAGCTAACATTCGTAGAAAGTGTCCTATGTGCCATGCTCTTATAATTTAAATGAATTGTAATAAGATAATAATAATAAGCTAATGTAACAAGAATTGTCTTACATCTATAATGTCTGTGCTGTTAACTCCATATTATATGTGATGCCCATATTAACTTGCCCAAGACCACATAGTTAATGATGGTGAGCTGGGACCTGAATTCAGGCAGTTTGTTCCAGAGTCCTTGCTCTTAACCACCATACTATGGTGCCTCTCTGTTATAAGACCTGTGGTTTGGCAAGTGAGGGTAAGATGTATAATGAGATTTTTCTCTGGAGAGATTCCTGTTAAGTCATTCTGTATATGGAGGATGTTATTTGCATGCTGTGTAACACAAAAAGGCATTTCACAAGTAGCGTATTTACCACATTTGAGGGTCTTCCAGGACATTGTGTGTATACTCTGCAAATGTGCTGGTTTGCCATGTAATTCAGCTAATTCTTCAGGCTGGCTCAACCTACTGCTTCCAGGTATTGTGAGGATGGATAGTCTCTAGTCTGGGGTTTGAGCTCCCATAAAGAAAGAGGCTTAGACACAAACCATCTCTTAGACAACAGCATGAAGGAGATGAGGACTTGGGAAAGTTGAAATTAGCTTGAATTTTTTAAACTTTTCCATTTAACAGCTAAATCAACCAACCAGGAATAATTTTTATGCATATTCTATGTGTTTTTGTTCTCCTGATGGTGAGAACAAAAGTAGTGGGACAGGAGAACCAAGGATTTGAAGCATCCACAACAGTTAGTTGGTTTGAGGCTTATTTCATCAAAAAAGGAGAAGTTCAAAAGTTCGAGTTCAACTCTCGAGAACTTATGATGAACTATGTTCCCATAAAGGATTGCGTTATGAAATTGTCCTATATCTCCCTATTGTTTCTCATTCATTTTTTTGTTGACTCAATAGTTATTCAACTACTGAGCACCTGCCATGTACCAGGTACTTTTCAAGGTGCTAATCCTCTTGTCATTTCTCTCCTTTCTATCACTTTTATGGCTAATTTGACATGCTCTTGGGTATGAATGAAAAGTTCGTAACATCAGAATATTTTATCCATACCTTGTCTCTGTTCTCTCTTCTGCTCTCTCCCTGTTGCTCAGCTTCCCCCCTATGTGTTTGCATGCATTTTTCTAGCTCCTGGTTCTCATTCTATACTATTTTGTTTTGGCCCAGAATAACTTCTCATAGTGCAGTATTTCACTGAGAAATTAAGTTTCGACCACAGAAATGTTGCTGTGGCTACTTTATTGAAGAAGTGTCCTGCTTTTTAGATGTGGTTCTCTCAGGTTATTGACATTAAGGCTTCTTAAGTTTTAGTTCTCCACCTGCACCCCACTTCAGCCGTAGGCCCAGGGTAACCACTGTTAACAGTTTGGATTCCAGATTTTTTTTTAATTTTTTTTTTTAAAAAAGATGACCGGTAAGGGGATCTTAACCCTTGACTTGGTGTTGTCAGCACCACGCTCACCCAGTGAGCGAACCGGCCATCCCTATATGGGATCCGAACCCCGGGCCTTGGTGTTATCAGCACCGCACTCTACCGAGTGAGCCACGGGCCGGCCCAGGATTCCAGATTTTAAAATAGTGTATACATGCTTTGTTTTCCTTCCTATTTTCTCTTCTGTTTTCCTTTTTTTTTTAAAAGATGACCCGTAAGGGGATCTTAACCCTTGACTTGGTGTTGTCAGCACCACACTCTCCTAAGTGAGCTAACCGGCCATCCCTATACAGGGATCCGAACCTGTGGCCTTGGTGTTATCAGCACCACACTCTCCCAAGTGAGCCACGGGTCGGCCCTTTCTCTTCTATTTCTGATTCCATATCCCCCATCCTCTGCCCAGAATCTCAGTGCTGGGCTCATTTATAAATTCACACAGGAGGGAAAGAGGAGGCAGGGAAGAGGTTCTGCCCACCTGCTGTAGCTCTCACCTCCATTCTCAGGGCAAGATAAAAGGAACTTTTCTTGAGTCACAATATGGGATTCCAAATGGGGCCCTCTGGCTTTCTGGTTTCAACTCTCCCCCGAGCAGTGTGAGTGGCTGTCCTCAAGATGCTGCAGAGGCATGGGCTGCTCTGGGTGACATCTTCTGTGTTCATTGAGCAGTTAGTTTCAGGGGTGTATGACAGAACAGCAGGCAAGTTTGGTTCTAGAGCAAGCACCTAGCAAGGACCTCAGGAAATGCTCTTTCTCCTTGCTGTGCTCCCACAATCCTTCCAGAGCTGATCATTGTCCTTTAAGATAAGGTGAGAATTGAAGCCACTTGCCTCAGTGGATTCATTCAGAAGGGAACAAAGATTTAGATGACATGCTTCACATACCTTGCAAACTGCCACCCTGGAAGTATATTTATTTTTATTTGAATATTAGATGTTGCCTGGAGGGTGATTCATTTACTGGACACATTTTGAGCTAGATCATGCTAAGTTGGCTCTGATTTTTTAAAAAATCCTTTATGTAATAGAAAAAATTAAATAGAACCAAATCTGTAAAATTCAAATACATGATTATATTTTGTATCCAAAACCCTAAGGCTGGCCAGTTAGTTCACATGATTAGAGCATGGTGCTGATAACACCAAAGTCCAGGGTTCAATTTCTGTACCAGCCAGCCACCAAAAAACAAAAAAATATAACAACCAAAACACTATGTTTTTCAATCACAAGCAATTTTAATCAAGAATTAAGGAGCACTAGAAACCTCCAGCCCACTTCTCTGGGGCTTGGCTGTAGCTTTAGCTTCTCTGGCTTTGTCTGCATTATGACTGTTCTGAGCCTTCCTTTTTCCACCATTCAAGGTGGTCAGGTGTTCATTTACCAGCTGACTCTCCACCCAGCATCCTAGGTGTCTTAGACCTTTTTTGTTGCTTATAACAAAATACATGGAACTTGGTGATTTATAAAGAAAAATGACATTTATTGCTTACAGTTTCTGAGGCTGGGAAGTCCAAAGTCCATCTGGTGGTGGTGACAGTGACTCAGGGGTCTCACATTGCAAGATGGTGGAAGCAGAGAGAGCAGAGGGAGAGGGAAAGACAAATTCTCCTCTTGTTTTAAAGCCCTTGGAACCACACCCCTGACCACCATTTTTAATCCATTCACTACTTCAGGTCCTATAGTCTAATCACCTCTTCAAGGCTCCACCTTTCAATGACCGTAATAGGATTTCCCACCCTCTTAACAGTCACAGTGGGGGCTAAGTTTCTAATACGTAGAACTTGTGGGGACACAATTCAAGCTTCAAGGAGTTTTGGGGGGACATAATTCAATCCACTACACTAGGAGAGCTGTCCAGGCTGTCAGGAG
>NW_007742909.1:0-977 GCF_000696425.1 Galeopterus variegatus
ACCCTCACCCAGCTCAGAGAGCATGGGAGATCTGGCTGAGTAGATAAGTTAACCCCTCCTGGCACCAGAGTAGTTAACATCAGTGTGCTCACTCCACTTACCTGCTAATTAATTTACTCAGGGCTCCTGCTTCCTATAGTTCTCTGTTTGTCTTAAAGGAGCCTGCCTTTTCTTGGGTAACTACCTTGGCCAGGGGTAGTTCCCCAGGGGGAGGGGGAACTCGCGTATGCTCGGAGTGGGGAGAATTAAGTCTATGTCCAGCATTTACCTTACAAGGGTTAATGTGTTTTTATATTTAAGAAATCCTTCCTACTCTAAAGTCTTGAACACACTCTCCTATTTTTTTCTAGATGCTTTGTAGGCTTAGCTTGTATATTAAAGTCTCTGATCCATCACGAATGAATTGTGTATGGTGTGAGATGGGGGTCAAAGATCATTTTTGTTCATATAAATATATATATCCTGTTGTTTCAGAACCATTCATTGTAAGGACTTTTTCCCTTACTGAGTTGCTTTAGCACCTTTGTAAAAAAGTCAATTTACTTTATATTAGGTCTATTTCTGGACACTGTACTTCACTCCGTTAATCTATTTACTTGTCCTTATTTCACTGCTATAGGTTTTAGTTTCTGAAACTTTATTTTAGAGTCAAGTAGTGTAAGTCTTCTAACTTCCTTTCTCTTTTGCAAAGTTTGTTTTGGTTACTCTAGGTTCTTTGCATTTCTATATAAATTTTAGAATCATATTATAAATTTCTATCAACAGGTCTGCTGGTATTTTAACTGTTATTGGATGGAATTTACTGATTAGGTAGACTTAACAATTTAACAGTAGCTAATTTTCCAATCCACGAACATGATATATTTTTCCATTTATGTAGATAAATGCCTGATAGAGTTTGGATGTGTTGTCCCCAAAAAAACTCATGTGGAAATTTGATCCTGAATGTGGCAGTGTTGGAAACTGATTGAGTCACG
>NW_007742909.1:4419-17025 GCF_000696425.1 Galeopterus variegatus
ATTTCTTCTTCCTTAGGAAAGGTAATCTCTGAGGAAATGGTCTTGAGGGAGTCTCTGTCTTAAAAGTCAGACCACTGTGATCTGTAATCTAGAATAAATCTCTTTAGTTTCCTGTTATCCACTGATCAGGAAAAGGCACAGTTTCCTTCCTGGAAGCTGGAGGGGTGGGCCAATAAACAATTGGGAGTCATGTTATCCAATGCAGAAAGAGTTACAGGATAAATTAGAAGTTCTGATCCTTTGATTCAGACTGGGAGGAGAGAGCTCTGAGCTCAAAGGTATCATCCTTTATTCACTAGGGTCGTTTTCCTCCCCGGAAAGGCTGTGGACAAGAAGCAGTAGAATATAGCATTAAGACTCTAAAAAAGGTGAGTTCCTGTCTGACACTGGTCAGTCATGTGACATGGAGGTTACAGGTGGAAACTGTGAGAGTCAGACTGCCGAATTTCACCTTCTGGCTGCAACTCAGTGGTCTGGGGACTTCGGCCTAGTTATGTAATTTTGGTTATCTCATCTATAAAATGAGGATTATAAAGTGTTATATTCACATAGCTCTTAGAACAGAGCCTCTCATAGTAACCACTCAATAACTGTTAGCTTTAAAAAATTATTATTAAACCTACAGCTACTTGAGCTCAGAGATCTTGGAAATATGTGAGTTGCCTTCTTGATTTGACAGTGCTGACCCAGAGGTGGAAGCTCTGAGCAGAGCCACAGTGGCTTCTGCCTGTAAGGACTTTCTCCAGGGAAGAGGCCCAGGTTTCAGCAACTGAAGCAGAGGCATGAGAGGGAAGGACATAGAAAAGGGACCGACTTAAAGATCTGAAAGACACCCAGCTTATTTTTAGTACTCTTCTCTCCAGCAGCACCAGATTTCATTTTGGAGGCAAAGTTTAGCCTCCTGTTGTACTCTGGAAGTTAAAGCTATTTGGAAGGTGAAGATAGATCCATAGCAAGTGGTAAGAACCTTCCTACCAATGTTCAAGTCACTCTGTGGATTCCTTTTTCAAGAACGGAGGATGGATACTGGGAAAGTGGTGGTGATATTTCTTTCTCTTTAAGTGGCCCTTCTTCTCTTGTCCCGACAGACCTCCCCCTCTCCACCCCGGAGGAGAATGGCTGCAGAGAACTCCTCCTCGGTGACAGAGTTTATCCTCGCAGGCTTGACCGACCAGCCGGGACTCCAGGTCCCCCTCTTCTTCCTGTTTCTGAGCTTCTACGTGGTCACCGTGTTGGGGAACCTGGGCTTGATAACCCTGATCGGGCTCAACTCTCACCTGCACACCCCCATGTACTGCTTCCTCTTCAACCTCTCTTCCATAGATTTCTGTTACTCCACTACCATCACCCCCAAAATGCTGATGAGCTTTGTCTCAAAGAAGAACATTATCTTGCATGCTGGGTGTATGACTCAGCTCTTCTTCTTCTGCTTCTTTGTCATCTCTGAGTCCTTTGTCCTGTCAGCGATGGCTTACGACCGTTATGCTGCCATCTGTAAACCGTTGTTGTACACGGTCACCATGTCCCCTCAGGTGTGTTTGCTCCTTTTGTTGGGTGTCTATGGGATGGGATTTGCTGGGGCCATGGCCCACACAGGAAGCATAATGAGTTTAACCTTCTGTGCAGACAACGTTGTCAATCATTTCATGTGTGACATCTTTCCTCTCCTTGAGCTCTCCTGTGACAGCACTAATGTGAATGAGCTGGTGGTCTTCATTGTTGTGGCCATTGACATTGGTGTGCCCACAGTCACCATCTTCATTTCTTACGCCCTCATCCTCTCCAGCGTCCTCCACATTCGTTCCACTGAGGGCAGGTCCAAAGCTTTCAGCACCTGCAGCTCCCACATCATCTCGGTTTCTCTTTTCTTTGGTTCTGGGGCATTCGTGTATCTCAAACCACCTTCCCTTTTGTCCCTTGACCAAGGGAAAGTGTCCTCCCTATTCTATACCATTGTGGTGCCCATGCTCAACCCATTAATCTACAGCTTGAGGAACAAGGATGTCAAAGTTGCCCTGAGAAAAACCTTGGGCAGAAAAATATTTTTTTAAGAAAAGAAAAAAGCACTATTTGAGGAAGGGGATACAATACTTTTTCTTTTTTCTTTTTTTTTTTTAGTTTGTATGTTTTCAGTGAGGGATCAAAGTTCCAGTTTTTATTCTGTCTTGTGTAGAAAGAGAATTTTAAATCTTTACATTTGGATGAGTGTTGAGTGCAGATTTACTCTCCCTGCTCCTACTCCACCTCAACTATTCCAAGATTTCTTCATTTTATGCAAATGTTTCTGACAATCATAGATCATTTAATCTTGAATGGGCCTTATAAGTCACTTAATCCAGCCTCCTCATTTAACAGCTATTGGGGACTTAAAAATATTATATATATTGCTCAAGGACACACAAATATCTGGTGCCACAACTAGGACTAGAATCCAGGCTTTCTGATGGATTTTGGATATGACCAGTGCCATTGTGCACACAATGAGCACAGGATGGCCACCTGCCTCATCTTCCACTCCAGCAGTGGGCCCCTCCCCCTACCCTTTACAAGAAGCCTCCTGACTTAAACAGAAACCCCTTTTGCTTCTGCAAGGGCGCAGTTCTCCACCCTGATCCACATTAGCATAATGACCCTCCTTGATGGTATCAGCCAGCCCTTGGCGCACTATATAAACTCTACCACCCCCACACCTGGTGCTGTCCTGCATTTACAGGGCAGCCCCGGGCTGCCAGCCACTTTGAGCACAGCCCGACAGATTTTCTTCCTTTAATAAAGCTTGAATGGTACCTGGCATCTCAGCTCACTTTTGAATTTCAATATACTTTGTTTTACTTTATGCCATGTTTTCTTGCTTTATTGCTGCCCTTGCAGATTTTCTTTTAAAAGTATTGAAAGAAAGTGAGCTGAGATGCCGGGTACCGTTCAAGCATTATTAAAGGAAGAAAATCTGCTGGGCTGTGCTCAAAGTGGCAGGCAGCCCAGGGCTGCGCTGAAAATGGAGGACAGCACCTAATATAGGGCGGTGGGAGCTTATATTGGTATGTTGGGGCTACGAGCTGGGTGATGTAATTCCGGGGTGGGGATTGAGTTAGGTCATCGGAATGGAGAGTTCTGCACATGCGGAAACACCCAAAGTTTTATTTTCTCTGAAACCATGAGGCTTCTTTTAAAAGAGAACGGGGGAGGGGAGGTGAGGAGGTGGATGGCGCTGTTTTGTATTTGGGCTTGTCTAAAATGATGCTGGTTATGTTGCAGATCTATTAAGTATGATAACTTAACACATTAAAACCTGATTCTATTCACAGTAATGTAATGTAACGTCTCAGTAAATAATTCTTGATTATTATCTTTTTTTTCCCCCAAGAGAATAGGAGATGAACATTTTTCATAAGTTGGGCTTGGCCAAATAACAAGAGAAGCGTATCAAGATTGTGGTGTGCAGGTAGCATTGAGTTAAAATCGAGGTCATGTGTGGAACCCTAGGGACCCAGTCTAGTGAATGAATCGGGAGTTCCATACGTTTAAGGGTTATAAAGATGCTTAGTGAAAAGTCATACATTATTTCAAGACTAAGAGAGTTAGAATTTAGAGCTATTACAAGGGTTAGTTGGGTGTTTGGGCTATGATGGAGAAATACATGGCTCAGAATAATCAACTAAGGGTCTGGATGTCCTAAAGGGGCAGTGAATAATTTGGGGGATCTAGTTAGTTATCAAGGCAGCACCAAGTAGCTGGTTATTAGAAGAGGCAATTTCCATTGAATTTTAAGACAGCATCAACCTTCTCATATAGGCATATGTGGGAAAGGGATAAATAATCCAAGACTGGTTTGTAAATTCACAACATTGTATAAAGAGAGGTATATAATAAATAAGGACACTTGATCTAAATGATTTGTTAGTGGCAAAGGAAGGTTCTTTGGAAAAGCACTAATATGTTAGGTGATGGGGAGACACTTTGATTTATGAACTTTTCCCTGGGAAAATTCTCATTTTCAGGAAAAACAGAAGTTTGGATGAGTGTTGTTTTGCCCTTTGGTATGACACAGATCAAAGACGGTGAAGTTGTAAGACTGAGACGGTGTGTGTGTACGGTGGAAGATTTTGCTTGAGACAGCATGGAATAGGGGAAAGAGAAGTGAATTCAGGAGTCCTGTCGGGTGAGTGTCAGGCAGGTGAAGTGAATAGGTAGGTGGTAGAGGAAAACAGCAATTCGTTAGGCATGTAGTAGAGTGGATTTTGTATCCTGGCTCAGTTACTTAGGAGTTATGTGACTTTGGGCAAATTACTGATGTCTCTAAATATTAATTTCTTTATTTTTAAAAGTGAGACAGTGATCCTGACTTTGTGGGGCTTTTGAGAGAAATAAATGCAAGGTATCCTATAAATCTTAGTTCCCACCCTGCAAGAATTCCTTCAACTAATTATCACCACTTCCTTGAGCTTAGGTCCTCTCTCCAGACTTCCTGAGTAAACCCTATATGGCAAGCAGGTGGATCGCAGCGATAAGAGCCAGCATCGTGGTACGTGGCGTCATCACCTTCATCTCTTTTTGTTTTCATTCTATTCACCCAGTGCTGAAGAAAGTCCAAATCTTCAGCATCTGCAGAGTCCAGATATCTGTTTATTTCTCTCTTTAGATTAGGAGATACATGTACCTCAGAACTTTTCCTAGAACTACAGGCTAGAGTAAATTACACATAGTCTTCACCAGGGCAGGGCTGGTGACACTGTCTGGTCAATGTCTTGAGAAACAAGAGTATCTAACTTGTTGCAATGAAATCTCTGTGATTTTTCTCTTGATTTTGAGCAGTGTTGGTTCTTAGGACTTGTTTTAAATTATTTCAAGTAGGTATTTGTCCCCTTAATCTTTCCCTGTATTTTAATCTTTCTACTAATGGCTGGAATCATAGCTAAAGTCATAGCCTCTGTACAGACTGGTCATGATATTCTGATGACTGGATGTGACATACACTACACCAAAGCTGGTTGCTGGAAGACATTGTCTTTGCCTTTATGACTCTCCCTTGTCCTGGCTTCTTTATGCCACTTCTTCCATAGGCAAAGACCTAAGCAGAACATTTGACCGGCTGAGGTTGCATGGTGTGGTTTGGTTGTAGATTCCAGGAGTCTGGGGTGCTGATGTCCGGCCATACTAGTGGGGAGATTTCAAACAAGATTCACACAAAAGCAGATTCCCCAGTGAGAACTGGATCTTCATGTTGAGAAGCCAAATGTCCACTACACCTCCTTAACCTTCAGGTCTCTGAATTTCACTTCCTTAGAGGGCCATGCCTTACATTAGAAACTCAGTTTGGTTTCTCCCTGTTAATGCTTTCATACAATCCTCTGCTACCCTTTGGAACACTTACCATGCCTCTAATTCATTATAAATGGTAACATCTAGAACCTCTTTCTAATAAATGTTTGGCTTTGGGTTTTACAAATCCTAAGAGTAGTGTGAATTCTAGGTCAATACACATGTGAGTGCTGCTGTGGTTAGGGATTCTCAGGGTTGAGGATTTTCCTTTTTTTTCCTTTTTCCTTTTCTATCCTGACCCAAGGCCGAGACTGGTCACCATCTCCCTGAGTGGGCAGTTCTTTTCTAGTTCTTTCACTCAGGTTTCACATTCTTTGGGCTGGGTTTATGAGGCAGTGGGGAGGTGAGGTGGCCTTTAATCCCACCTCCATCCTGCCTGTGTCCCAGGCTTCATCTCTTGCCTCTCACGTGTGAAAACCCAGGGTCCAGGCGTCCAAGGACTGGCAGAAACTTCCAACAGAAACGTCAGCTTCAGCCTCATCTATACCGTTAGATTCCTGCTTTCTTTTCTTTTCTCTCTTTTGGATTTTTTTCCCCTCCTGACATCTCCTATATTTTCTGTCCAGCTAAGCCAATTAGTGATTTAGCATTTTTATTCAGTACTTTTCAGTATTCTGGTGGGAAGACTTTTTTTCCTTGAACGTCCAAACTGCTAAAAAGCTAGAAACATAAATTTTAAAAATTAATGAATGAATTTTTATTTTTTACTTTAATAAGCAGACATAATTCCTTCTCTCTTATACTTTTTTAGGCTATTTCTTTATGCTGGTGAGACTGTCATAGGAGAGGAAATAATGGATAAAAAGTGACATTTCCTAACATAAACTCAGAAATCAATTAAATTTAGAACTGGAAGTTGACTTAGACTCTTGGACAGAGTCTGGGTCACTTGATCCAATCATCTCTTCTATGACAGTTTCACCCATAATAAAGAAATATCAATTTTATAGATTGGTGATTGTTAGGTGGCAGTTGTCCTCTCACTGTGCTCAGTGAGGTGGCCTGTATTTGCTGTAATGTGGAAACCAGAGAGGTGCCATGTTTTTATCAACCAGACTCATTCTGATGGCAGTGGCCAAGGAGTTCCTACAGGAGCTGTCCATGTTTTCAGGCTGCTTGGCACAGATGTTTTGGAAACAGATGGTGGGACAGGAAGATGGCTGAATAAGAACTGAGGAGTAGGAGAAACTAGGAGAGCAATTATCTAGGTGTCTCTAGAGGCCACTCACTTCCTTATCTGTTAATCAACTCTCCTAGTCTTCTTCATCTGTCCTCCCATGCCGTTTTCTGTGTTGAAACATGCTGGGCCATAATAGTACAGAGCCTGACAGTGGATGGTACTCTGCAGTTTGCTCCAGGGCTGACTTCGGGTCTGGTAGCTCTTCACTCTCAAAGATTCCCCTGGACTCCCAGGCAGGCCAGCAATGGGCTCTCTCTGCTGCCCTTTGCAGTTTGGCACCAGAGTGCCTGTATTGGACAATGAAGTGTCCTTCCTAGAACAGCTGACATTTGTAGAAGGCTTTCTGCCTGGATTTCTGAAAGAGAAGAGGAGTGTTGGAGTGATGTTGCAGGCAGGAAGTGGGCCTGGAGGGAGAACCTTTGACTTTCCATGGCTATGCACCAGTTAAAGGGGGTAAGAGAAGCAACACTTATCTCCATCTTTTTGTTGAAAGAAGAGGCAGGGGGAAGGATGGGGAACCACCCAGGGGAAGTGTGTTCAGTTAACAGCGCAGCCAGTGGGAGAAATCCCAATTCCCACATCCTCTTTAATAGGGGTTGTAGATTTGCTGACTCAGCATCTAGAACGACAGGTTAATGTGTGTTTATTTTTCTATGGCTTAGGCTTGTGGAGAGAAACAAAGGGAAGTGGAGAAAGAAGGGAACAGAAGTGACAATTATCCAGCACTTAGGAGGTGACAGGCATTGGCAGACACTTCACTTAGACAACGCAATTGCAATAGATATCCCTGGAGGAGGGGAGTAAAGAGGTCTCAGAGAGGGGGAGTGACTTGCCTAAAGCAGGGCCTGAGTTCGACCTTTGAGGCCACTCGCATGAAATTCAAAATAAAAGTGTGACTTTTTGAAATAACACAACACTGATATGAATGTTGAAATTAAAGTAGCTTCTCTCTAGAGTTTTGTTGTTGCTGTTTTCCTTGTAAAATTTTAGAGATGCTTTTCAAAGCCACCCACTATGCTGGTGTCCTAAGCAAACATTTAGTGTGCCTGCTGGATAACTGAACCCAGCCCCAAATTAGAAAATCTAGTCAATGAGGGATTCATTCTTGGAACTATCTTACTCCAAAACCTACGAGAAGAGTGGTATAAAGTGGTGAGATTCTCTGTTGCACCGAATCAATTCACCAGAGAACTCCTGGCCAAAGGTCAGGGACATTAGCAACAGAAGAAGGTTGCAGCTATAAACTTGGGGGTCTGGGGGCAGGGAGGGGTGGCAAATCCAGGTACAGCCCCTTGATGCAGGGTCATTGTAGTCAGGCAGCAGGGCATCTGAGAGCATGTTTCTGTTGCTGCAGGTGTGAATGGCTTGAAGCTGCTGAGCTCGGGGGTGCAGAGGTTGCTAGCTGGGATCCTAGGATAGGCAGATCAACAATGCAGCAGCCACGGGAAGCTGGCTTTGAACAGATAGTACCCACAGCTGCAGCCTTGTATTTATTTGTGGTAGAAGCAGGGATGTTTCGCTAAATAATGTGCCAGGCCCTGGTCCAAGCATCCTAGTAGTTAGAGAGAGAGGCATAACCTGAGTGGGTCTTTGCTGGAGGAGGGTTGGACTTTTTCTGGGCTGTTGCCAGGCTCTTCTCCTGGGGTTGTCTCTGAGCAGATGGAGCCCTCTGGCTTTATGCTGTCTTCTCATTAATGTAGTATTTTCAGTTGGGTGGTGTGAATATGGAGGGCTTTGGGACTATATCCTCCAATTAATTGATGTGGAATTTGGTTAGCATTTGCTTAAGTGCCTTAAAGGCACCTATTTTGTGTTTTTGGATGAGAATGGAACCCTAAGACCCTGTCAGGGATTGTTATTCTTGTGATTTATTCTTTCTTCCACAGTAGTTTTATATCTGGGCCCTGACTCCTGTTTTTACAACCTCTCTGCATTTGGTGATAAAATCTTCCCACTCCATACTTTTTGAAGCTTTAAAGACCAGGTTTTATTTTTCTGCAAAGCTGGTGGATATGTGGCAGGGCTTAGTAGTAGAAAAAGCATGGATTTTGAAATCTACAGTTAAAAGATATGGGATATTTCTCATTTGTGTGTTTGGGCAAGTCACTTAGCCCCAATGTTCTCGTCTGTAAAATGGAATAATTACTTGGGGTCTTCAAAATATCATGAGAAATGCATATTATGAAAAAACTATGCATAGATTTCAAAATATTTTTGCACCAAAATAAACATATACTAACTTCTTTTAACACATCTGAACAGGATCTAGTTTGAGGTACTAAGGAGAAGAGACAAGTTTGAAAACTGTTGCACATAGAGCAGCTGCAGGTGAGAGCAGGGATTTCCATGAAAATTTTAAACAAGTGGGACCAAGATCCTGAAGCATTTCTTCAAAGAATTGTAACAGGAGATGAAACAGTACGATCCTGAAGACAAAGCACAATCAAAGCCATGGGTACCAAGAGGTGGAAGAGGTCCAGTCAAAGCAAGAACAGACCGGTCAAGAGCAAAGGTCTTAGCAACAGATTTTTGGGCACAAAGCATTTTGCTTGTTGATGTTCTGGAGGGACAAAAAACAATGACATCTGCTTATTATGAGAGTGTTTTCAGGAAGTTAGCCAAAACTTACAGAAAAATGCCCAGGAAATCTTCACCAGAGTGTCCTTCTCCATCACGACAATGCTCCTGCTCATTCCTCGCATCAAAACAAGGGTCATTTTGTGGACGTTTCAGTGGGAAATCATTAGGTATCCACTTTACAGTCTTGATTTGGCTCTTTCTGACTTGTTTTTACTTTTAATCTTAAAAAATCTTTAAAGGGCAGCCATTTTTCTTCAGCTAATAATGTAAAAAAGACTGCATTGACATGGTTAAATTCCCAGGACCCTCACTTATTTGGGGATGGACTAAATGACTAGTATAATCACTTTCAAAAGTGTCTTGAACTTGATGAACTTTATTTACGTTGAGAAATAAATTTTATATTTTTATTCCATTTCTTCACGACCTTTTCGAGGTCCCTTCATATATGATCTCACAAGAATGCGGGATTGTTTATACTGAGTATTAATGTGCTTTTGCAAGTTGTAATGTGAAGGACAAATGTTACTTCATATTTAATTGTGGGCTTAGCTAGTCTGGGGTTAAGGAAAGAGATGGAGAAATAGCTACAGGTCAAATACTACGGTAGAGGGCACACATCTGGGGTGCCCTTTTTAGCTTTGTTGAGAAGACCCCTTCTCCTGGGCTCTGCTCTGGCCATCCACTGACCACATTGTCCCCCACGGGAAAAATTAGTCTGAGGAACAAGTGAAGGCATCCAGCTGGAGCTTGAGCCCCCACTTCTAAGACAGTGAGACAAACTGCAAGGAAAATGGAGACTTTATTGACTTGCATACTGCTGTAGTGCAAGCCAGAGGCAAAAAGAGAAAGGAGGTAGTGTCAGCTCCCCCAGTGTTTCATTTATCCTCATGGAACAGCATGGCACTGGGTGAGGGTCAGATGAACCAGCCCAGAAGGGTTGGGGGTAAAAGGAAACATGGGAGGCCATGACAGGATAAGTTCTATGTGTGGAAAAATCTGGGTATTGAGTCAGAGTGGAGAAAAGTGTCTTCAAGGCTTCCCCTTGGCAGATGCAACTGAGTAGTGTCTTAGCAGAGGTTCTTCCCCCACACCCCCCTTTTGCTGGGAAGCCTCTGAATGGAAGCACCTATGCCAGACATGCGGATGTGCATAAGACCACTTGTGAAGGGGGTATGGGTGGGGACAGGAAGTGGGGCACAGGAGTGCAGTCCGTCCAGAGACTGCAAGGCATCGGCTGTGTACCGAGACTGGTGTGGGGAGGGCAGATTTTTCCTGTGAGGCCTGCCAGGTAAAGTCTTGGTAATTGCTATAGTCAGACCTGAAAGACCACACATAGATTCTGGTTTTGAGCCAGATTTCTCATCTGCTTTCTCATGTGCTTTGTCTTCATTCTGTATGAGCCTCTTTCCTGAGTTCGTCTTTACAAAAGCAGGCTTCTCTGCTGGTGTGTTCACTTCAAAGGGAAGTCAGGCAAACAGCTGTGTGCAAAGGATGTGGATGACAATTGGGTGTGTAAACTAAGGGTGTCCATACCTGTGTTTGTGCAGGCCTCTCATTGTGGGACAAAACTGGGGGTAAAAAGTGGAGGGGGTAAGCTGTGGGCCATTGGCAGGCAACTGGGAACCAGGATGGCTCTCTCTGACTACCACCTTCTGGTACAGAACTTTGAAGATTCTCAGGATTCTAAATTTAAATCTGGCCTTGCAGGGTAATGAAGGTAGTTTGTCAAGGTAAGAGGTACAAACATATTTTATTAAATACTTTATTAGGTTTATTTTTTAATTTGTAATTTTTTTATTGTCATAAAGAATACACAACAGAAAATTTATCATCTTAACCATTTTAAAATTTACAGTTTGGTAGTATTAAGTATATTCACATTATTGTGAAGCAGATCTCCGGAACTTTTTTGTTTTGCAAATGTGAAACTCTATACCTATAAAACAGCAACTCTGATTTTTCCACTTCCCCCAGCCTCTGGTAACCCCCATTCTACTTTCTGTTTCTATGAATTTCAACACCTTAAATATCTCATGTAAAGGGAATCATATAATATTTATACAATATGTACTTTATTTTTTAATAATTTTTTATTAAAAATATTTTTACAAAATACAATATGTAAAGGTCATATCAATATGATTTCTTTTACATGAGATATTTAAAGTGTTCACTTAGGATATTTATAGTGTTCACTTGAGATATTTAAAGTGTTCACTGGCTTATTTCACTTAGGAGTAACTTGTCCTCAATGTTCATCCATGTTGTAGCATGTGACAGAATTTCTTTCTTCTTTAAGGCTGAATAATATTCCATCGTACAAATTTTCTTTATCCATTCATGTGCTGATGGACATTTGGGTTGTTTCCATATCTTGGCTATTGTGAATAGAGCTGCAGTGAACATGGGAGTGCAGATATCTCTTTGAGATCTTGATTTCAATACTTTGAGATATGTACCCAGAACTGGGATTGCTGCATCTTATGTTCTATTCTTAATTTTTAGGGGAACCTCCCTCCTATTTTCCATAGTGTTACACCATTTTACATTCCCACCAAAAGTGTACAAGGGTTCAAATTTCTTCACATTCTTGCCGATTTGTTATCTTTTGTTGTTGTTGTTGTTTTTGATAATTGCCATCCTAACAGGTATGCAGTGATATCTCATAGTGGTTTTGATTTGAATTTCCGTGATAATTAGTGATGTTGAACACCATTTCATATACCTGTTGGCCATTTCTGTGTGTTTGGAGTAACGTTATTTAAGTCCTCTGCCATTTTTTAAGCGTGTTATTATTTTTTGCTATTGAGTTGTATGAGTTTCTTATACATTTCGTATATTAGCTCCTTGTCTGACATATGGTTTGCAGATGTATTCCACATGTTGTCTTGTCATTCTGTTGATTGTTTCCTTTGTTGTGACTAAGTTTTTTAGTTTGATGTGACCCACTTGTCTATTTTTGCTTTTGTTGCCTGTGCTTTTGGTGTTATATTCAAGAAATTATTGTCAAGACCAGCGTCAGGTAACTTTTCCCTATGTTTTCTTCAAGAGTTTTAAAGTTTCGGGTCCTATGTTTAAGTTTTTAATCTGTTTTGAATTGATTTTTGTATATGGTGTAAGAGAGGTCCAATTTCATTCTTTTGCATGTGGATATTCAGTTTTTCTAATATTATTTGTTGAAGATTTTATCCTTTCCCTGTTGTGTATTCTTGGCACCCTTCTGAAAGATCAGTTGATTAAATATGCATGGGTTTATTTCTGGACTCTATTCTATTCCATTTGTATATATGTCTGTTATTATGCCAATACAGTATCATACTGTTTTGATTACTGAAGCTGTGAAATATATTTTGAAATCAGAATGTGGAATGCCTCCAGCTTTGTTCTTTCTCAATATCACTTTGGCTATTCTGTTTTTTTTTTTTTTTCTTGGTAGGGGTTTCATATAAATTTCAGGAATTTGAAAAAAATTTCTGTAAAAAAAATGCCATTGATATCTTGATAATGATTGCACTGAATCTGTA
>NW_007742909.1:17147-18354 GCF_000696425.1 Galeopterus variegatus
TAATATTATTTGTTGAAGATTTTATCCTTTCCCTGTTGTGTATTCTTGGCACCCTTCTGAAAGATCAGTTGATTAAATATGCATGGGTTTATTTCTGGACTCTATTCTATTCCATTTGTATATATGTCTGTTATTATGCCAATACAGTATCATACTGTTTTGATTACTGTAGCTGTGAAATATATTTTGAAATCAGAATGTGGAATGCCTACAGCTTTGTTCTTTCTCAATATCACTTTGGCTATTCTGTTTTTTTTTTTTTCTTGGTAGGGGTTTCATATAAATTTCAGGAATTAAAAAAAAATTTCTGTAAAAAAAATGCCATTGATATCTTGATAATGATTGCACTGAATCTGTAGATCACTTTGGGTAGTATGGACACTTTATCAATATTGATTTATCCAGTCTATGAACATTTATTTATTAAAGAAAACATAAATAAATGGATTTTCATTATTTCTTTCATCATTATTTTGTAGTTTTCAGTGTGCAAGTCTTTCACTTCCTTGGTTAAGTTTATTCCTAAGTATTTTATTATTTTTGATGCTATTGTTAATGGAATTGTTTTCTTAATTTCCTTTTCAGATAGGTTGTTCTTAGTGTATAGAAATGCTAACAAGTTTTGTATGTTGATTTTGCATCCTGAAACCTTACTGAATTTATTTATTAGCTCTAAGTTTTATTTGTAAAGTTTTTAAGGTTTTATAAATATGAGATCATATCATCTGCAAACAGAGATAATTTTACTTCTTCCTTTCAGATTTGGACGGCTCTTGTTTCTTTTTATTGCCTAATTGCTCTGGCTAGGACTTACAGTAATATGGTAAATACAAGTGATGAGAGTGGGCATCCTTTCCTTATACTGGATCCTAGGAGGAAAACTCAGTTATTCACTATTGAGTATGTGTTAGCTGTGGGCTTGTCATATAGCCTTTACTATGACTCTAAATAACTGCTGATTATGGTTTAAACTATTACTTTATATAAAACTGGCTACACTGTTCTTCAAGATAAGCAGAACATTCTTTAGCTACTACTTGTAATCTTCTCCCTGTTGCAACTTTCCACACTTGTTTACTAAGGCATATATGCTTAACTGCCACAGTGGATACAGGCTAACTCTTAAAATAAGCAAAATACATATTTCTGATCCTCTAAAAGTTAAAATCAAATTCACAGCTGTCAGTTTCACAGTTATGACAAAAAA
>NW_007742909.1:19913-20337 GCF_000696425.1 Galeopterus variegatus
CTTCTCCCCCAACACTTTATCCTACAGAAGTTTCTTAATAAATACACAATATAAAAAGATATAAATTGTGACATCAAAATATAATGTACAATATAAAAATGTAAATTGTGACATATTCTTGACAATCTTGTCTTTTCACTCTTATACTAAAATTAAAAGTGATTTATACATCACCATTGCAGTGTTATAATATTTTGTATTTGACTATATATTTTTGTACCAGTGGCTTTTACACTTTCATGTACTTTATCAGTGACTTTTATACTCCTGTATTTTTTCATGTTGCTATTTAGCATCCTTTCATTTTAACTTGAGGAGCTCCCTGAGCATTTCTTGTAAGGCAGGTCTAGTGGTGATGAACTCTCTGAGGTTTTGTTTGTCTGGGAAGTCATCTTTCCTTCATTTTTAAAAGATAATTTTGCCA
>NW_007742910.1:0-677 GCF_000696425.1 Galeopterus variegatus
TGGTGGCTGCCAGGTCTAATGGCCTGGGGAGACTAACAGTCAACTGCCCCAAGGGAAGCGGAAAAAACACTGAAGGGGAAGTGAGAAGTGAGGCTTCTCATCCTGCTCTCCTACTATGGCTCTGGGGATGTCCCCTAGCTCTGTGGTTCTCAGATGCCTCATGCAAAAAATGGAGATTTTGTACCAGCTGACCTTGCAAAGTTGTTGGAATAAGGAGTGTGAAAAAGTCTTTGAAGTCTGTGAGTGTTCCTCAGGGTGAGGGCCAGGCTGGAAATCCATCAGCCTATAGGGGCCAGGGAAGTAACAATTGAGCAAAGCAGACCTGTGGGGACTCTGCCAACAGTTGTATTAGCTAGCTATTGCTGCATAACAAATCACCCCACAATTTAGTGGCTTAAATGAGCCATAGCATACTATTTTTCACTATTTTGTGGGTTTTCTGAGTAGTTTTTTTTTTTTTTTGCTGACTTTGCCTGGGCTCACTCATATGGCTACATTCATTTGGAAGGCTGGCTGGGGGCTGGGCTCAGTGGGAGAGCAGAGCGACTATTACTTTCTGCCAACTTATTTTTCTTGAAAAATCAAAAGATCAGTATGTGTGAATGAGTGTGTGTGTGTGTAAATCTTTGATTTTTAAATATTAATTAATTTTTTTAAATGGAAAGCACCATGTGACC
>NW_007742910.1:2462-3489 GCF_000696425.1 Galeopterus variegatus
TGCAAAGGGTGTTTGGAGATAATGAGAAGACCATCTTATTGCAACAGAAGGCATGTACTGGGAAATGGGAGGAGATAAACTCAAACAGGTGGAATAGGAGTATTATTGTAAACAGCCTTGAAGAAGGTAGGGAGTACATTGGTCAGAGTTCTCCAGAGAAACAGAACCAATACAATAAAGATATATATACATATGAATTGGTTCATGTGATTAAGGAGACTGACAATTTCTGAGATCTGCAAAGTGAGCTGGCAAGGTGAAGACCCAAGAAAACTAATAGAAAGAGGCAGGAAAAAGCCAATGTCCCAGTTCAAAGTCCGTCAGGCAGATAAAGTTCCCTCTTAGCCTTTCTGTTCTATTCAGGCCTTCAGCTGATTGTAGGAGGCCCAGCCACTCTAGGAGGAGCAATATCCTTTTCTCAGACCACCAATTTAAATGTTAATATCATCTAAAAACACCGGACCCACCTCCCACAACCAGGCTCACCATGCCAGCTCCTCGGGTCCCACCTGGGGACCTGGGGTATGGAGCTGGGGACTAGACGCCCCTCCCACAACCAGGCACCCTGTGCCAGAACATGGGGCCTGCCCTGGGTCCCGGGGCATGGAGAAGGGACCAGACTTCCCTCACACAACCAGGCATACCACTCCAGCGCCTTGGGGCCCGCACCGAACCCGGGGTATGGAGAAGGGGACCGGACCCCCCTCCCACAACTAGGCACACCACGCCAGTGCATCAAGGCCCTGCCCAGGGGCCTGACACATGGCAAAAGGGATTGGACCTCCCTCCCACATCCAGGTACACCGTGCCAGTGCCTTGGGGCCCAACCAGGGACTAGGGGCATGGTGAAGGGGGCTGGACCCCCCTCCCACAACCTGGCACCCTGTGCAAGCACCCTGGGGCCCGCCTGGGGACCCTGGGAATGAAGCTGGGGACCAGACCCCTCTCCTACAACCAGGCATCCCATGCCAGCACATTGGGCCTGCCCTAGGACTCAGGGCATGGAGAAGGGACCAGACCCCTCTCC
>NW_007742910.1:5387-18262 GCF_000696425.1 Galeopterus variegatus
GCGGGAGCAACACCGAGGGTTGCAATCCCGTTGCCGGTCCCCGGTCCAGTACAGGGGCAACACTGAGGGTTGCGATCCGCTGCCGAACACGGAAAAAGACAAAAGACAAAAAAAAAAAAAGGCTCTGTGAAAATGCAAGTCTTGGAAAACAACCGCATGATAAGGAATATTAACATATCAAAACTGTGAATCTTCCTACAGGAAGAAAACTATTCATAACTTTGTCAGCCCTTACATTTGATCACAGAATCTGCTTTTTACTTAACACCTATTAATTTCCCATGGAACTAAAGTTTTCCATAACACACTTTGAGAAAAGCTATTCTGAGTCATGAGAAGATAATACAGATTCAGAATGTGGAAAAGGACATGAAAACAGGATTTCAGTAAGATAAATTTGACAGTACTGTGTGTGATATTAAAGGAAAGAGAGGCTAGAAGCAGAGAGCTCAGCTAGGAAGCTACTTTAGCAATCAAGATTTGATGTGATAGAGGCTTGCACTTGAGTGGAAATTGGGGAAAGGAGAAGATAATAAGACATTTTATGGAAAAGTGCTTGCATATATAGATTATAAATAGAATAGTAGAAAAGTCCAAAGTTTGGAGCTTGTAAGTGAAAAAATAAATAACCACTGATGTAAAAAATTGGAAGGAAAGACTGGTTCAGGGACAAAAATATGATATATTCAGTTTTCAATATGTTGGGTTTGGAATCATGGTAGACAGAAGTCTGAAAGAAATATCTACCAGGATTCTAGTCCAATCTCTCTCTCCAACTGCAAGACCCTGTTGCAGTGGTCCCTATAACTATTGCCATGACCCCCCTTGAATAAAGTCTGCCTTACCATCTTTTAAAAAAAAGAAGTATCTAGTAGTTTTTAGAATTTGGGGATATGTGAAAGATATCAAAATGACAGATCAATTTGGGAATCAGCAGCAGCATTAGAAACTAAGCCACAAAGGTAAACTCTCATCCTCTTCCCCATTTCCACCAGCCAGGCCAATCCCTCTCTTTGCAAGGGGCTTTGTTTTCAGAAGCATGCTTCCTAAACCAGCCTCAGGTCCTCTCCATAAACCTCACAAAGAAACACTGATTTATATTTATTCCTGAACACAGTTCTGTGCTTTATGGTGATAACCAAGCACCATCAGCAAGAAATGTAAGGAAATAAGCCCTGAAGGGAGTTCCTCAGATTTATAAGGAGAATTACTTTCAGAATTTCACCACATTCTTGGAGCACGAGTCAACTGTGGACAGAAATATTCTGGTCTCCTTGTTAAATGCCAATGGTACACTCTACTGCAGAGCCTCAATATTTTATAATCTCAAAGCTTTAAGGCATCCAGACACCAACAGGTTCTAGATACATTTCATAAGCTACAAAACATGCTTGCAATCTTCTGGATGCTAGTACTCACAGAAATATGTTTGAGCACTGTCTATCAATTCAGCAAGGACTTTAAAAGTGCCTTCCGTATCCTTAGCCCTGAAATGACCCACAGTCTTTTCCCTTCTTCTCCACACTGGACCTCTGGAGTCATACAGTCCCATGTTTGAATCCCAACTGTAACTCCTACCGGCTGTATGATTCTGAATGAGTTACTTTACTGTTCTGGACCTTGGTTTTCTCATCTACAAAAACAGG
This sequence comes from Galeopterus variegatus, assembly GCF_000696425.1. Lineage (NCBI taxonomy): Eukaryota > Metazoa > Chordata > Mammalia > Dermoptera > Cynocephalidae > Galeopterus > Galeopterus variegatus. The sequence continues at coordinate 7,034 of NW_007742910.1, forward strand.
ATAAAAATACTTTATTCATTAATTTATGCATTTATGCATGCATTCACTCAAGAAATTATTTTGAACTCCCGCTGTATACCTATGACTATGCCAAGTGTTGGATACTCTCACAGTGGTGAAAGAAGCCAACATGGTTCCTGCAGTCATGGAACTTAAATCTTACTGAGTTCTTGGGAAAACCAAATGAGATAATACACGCAAACTATGAGGTACAGTGGTCCATGCATAAAAGTCACTCAATAAACGCATTTCTTTCTTTCCTATAGACCAAGGGACACAAACCCAAGTGTCTATGGCAACCAACATAAATGTGTGCAGCAGTGAGGACTGTGGTAATCTGATCTAGAGTGCTCATGTCTTCACCAAGGGGCAGCATCCACTGAGCATCAGCTGATAGTTTCCAGGGGGGGGATGCAGGTCGAGTGTTCTTCCAGCTTTAAAGAGAAGCAGCAAATATCCCTATCTTTAAGTGGTGGCAACTAGTTTCAAACTCTGGGTAGACCCAATAAAATATATCTGACCTAGACACTGCCAGTTTGCAACCTGCGTTACAAGCTAACCCTGAGAAGGCAGGGCACTCAGACAACCCCCAGTTTTAAGTACTCTCTGCGGCATTATGCAGGAGGACTAATGGACCCTCAGTTATAATCCTTATTTCACTCCAGCTCAGTCTCAATCAATCAGCATAACTCTCTTCATGCTCTGCTGAAAGAGGAACCCAGAGTGACAGGATCATTATCACCAGAGGAAAGGAAAATCTCACCATGGGTCATCAACTTGCATTAAATAAATTAATATAAGGGCCAGACATGAGGAAACAATGAAGAGGTACTCGTCAGAGAGCAGCGAGGCATAAGCGCTTCAGGAACTGATGGTGCAGACGGGATTGAAAGGTATCCACTGAAGGGACAGTCACAAATACACCAGGAACATTCCATCGGCACTTGCAGTAGGTATTCTCCCAGTGTGATATGCACTGCTTTTACCGCTGCCTTTGTCTCTGACTCATTCTTTCCCGTTTAATCTATTCTGTTTAGAGATTTAATATCTGGCACCATTTCTCTAAAGAACTCATGATTTCTCTCTGTCCTCTCTTCCCCCTCTTGCTTCAGAGCAAGGCAGATGGAAAAGTAAATAATAAACAATGACAGATGTAAAAAATATGGATACTTGTATTGCTTTAGTTTGGGGCCCCAAATGAAGCTGGCCAAACAGACTACAAGAATGGAGCCATCCCTTCCAGAAGAGTCTAAGCATTGTTAACACTGACATTCACCTTGCTTTATAAAACCCAGTAATTATAATCCTCTGCTAGAGACCCACAGCCCCCCCCGCTTTAATGTGTTTCTTTTATTCAGCCACATAAGGGTTCCTGAGCATTCTGTGAGTCAAAGATGAACTTGATAGGGCCGGCCCCGTGGCTCACTCGGGAGAGTGAGGCGCTGGGAGCGCTGAGGCCGCGGGTTCGGGTCCTATATAGGGATGGCCTGTACCACACCATGCCGAGGGTTGTGATCCCCTTACCGGTCAAAAAAAAAAAAAAAAAAGATGAACTTGATAGACTTGAATCATCCCCAAAGCCCATTATATGCTCTGGGAAGTCCAGCATCCAATAGTCTTCTTACCTGTTGGGAAGGCTTGGGAACAATGAAACTGTTGATGTGCATGGGACACAAGAACCCTGTGGAAGAGATGCTGAACTCAGCCCACAATTGGGGTATACAACCCCATGTGATGGATTGGGGGCATTCCTTTAGAACAAGACTGGACTTGGACTATGAGAGTTCCTTTTTCTCCGCAATCTCTCCAGCACTTATCATTCTCAGTCTTTTGTATATTAGTCATCCTGTTGGTGGAACTGCAAGATGGTGCAGCCTTTATGGAAAATGGTATGGAGTTTCCTCAAACAATTACAGGAAGATCTACCATATGACCCAGCTATTCCACTGCTGTGAATATACCGAGATGAATGGAAATCATCATACTGAAGGGACACCTGTACTCCAGTGTTTATTGCGGCACTATTTACAAAAGCCAACAGTTGGAACGAGCCCAGATGTCCATCATCAGATGAGTGGATAAGGAAACTGTGGTACATCTACACAATGGAATACTACTCTACTATAAAAAAGCATGAAATACTACCATTTGAAACAACATGGATGGACTTAGAGAAAATTATATTAAGTGAAACAAGTCAGACACAGAAAGAAAAATACCACATGTTCTCACTTATTTGTGGGAGCAATAAATAAATAAACACACAAACAAATAAGGGGGGGAAGAAGACACAACAATCACAACAATTCCTTGAACTTGTTAAGACAAATGAACAGATATGATGGGGGGAGGGGAGAGAGGGAGGAGAAAGAGGGAGGGGGAAGAGGAAGGGGTAAAGGGTCATGAAAATCAACTACAATGTATATTGAGAAGTTAAAATAAAAAAAATTTTTTTTTAAAGGCTGTACTATTTAATGAAACAATGGGACCAAGAGAAAATCACCATGAATGAAGGAATCGCTGGGGCTGCCATAACAAAATACCACAGATTTGAGTGGTTCAAATAACAGAAATTCATATTCTCACAATTCTGGAGGCCAGGAGTCCAAGATCATAGTGCCATCATGGTTGGGTTCTGGTGAGGTCTCTTTTCCTGGCTTGCAGAAGCAAGTGTCCTCACATAGCAGAGAGAGAGAGAGATCTTCCTTTTCTTACAAGGCCAGAGTCCTGTCGGATTAGGGCCCCACCCTTAATATCTCATTTAACCTTAATTACATCCTGAAGACCCTATCTCCAGATAGAGTCACACCAGGGGTTAGGGCTTCAACATATGAATTCAAGGGAGACACAATTCAGTTCACAGCAGTGGGCTAGACAGAGCAGCATGACATGGACATGGAAGTTAAAGAGGTTCCTAGAAGAGTTGCCTGATTATCCCCCAATCTGGCATGTCTCTCCTCCCCACCCTCCATACTCAAGTGCCCTTTTGCTCTGGGAAAGAGAAGCCTAAAGCATATAGAAGAGAACTGTGTCACCAGGGCTCAAGTTCCCGGCTATAGGAACTTCCCATAGAATAACTACCCTGAGAAGGAAAGTGTTTGCCAGCTGCTTACAGACTTGGAAGAACACTGGAGATTGGTATTCCAGGGGAGAGGTGTTGGTAGAAAGGAGGTCAGCAGCAACAAGCTGCAGTCCATGCACATCCGCATCCAGAGGTGGCTGGCAGACAACGTGGTCAATGAGTGATGAGCAATCTGGAAATCAGTGGCCCAAACCAGGCTGGTGATGACACAAGCAAAAGTGAGTGGAGCACAATGCCTGAAGTCAGAAAGGTGAAAAGACAGCAAAAGCAGTGGGCTCCAAGCAGAAGGGCTGTGGCTCTGATGTTCTGATTACCTGCGAAAGCCCTCTCCCCTGGCCTCACCCTTCCCACTTCCTCCCCTCCCCCATTCCTAGAGGGAATCATTTGCAAGAAGCCTCCTAGGAAAAGACTAGGCTTTCTGCTGATCGTGGATGGAAGTATGGCTGTAAATGTCAATTCGTATTCACCAGTGGGTAAGGACAAGGGACATTTGTGCTACCAGAGTTCTCCAATCATCCTACAGAGCATGCACTCATGGAGTCCTCTTCTCCCAAACTGCTGGAGAATCTGGATACAGACTTTGTTAACATTGCTAAAGATAATAGCTTTTACTGAAGTCTAAATTCGAAGACAAGTAGAAAAGCTAAAATAAATATTTCGATGAAATTTTATGAGAATGAAAATGGCTTTCATGGGAATCTGAGCTTGGTGGCGCCGTAGGTACATGGTTGCAAATAGCCTCTAAATTGCCAAATAGCATGCAAACTTCTCAGCACTTATATTACTTGATCTCTCTGGCATCTGCTATCATTGACAATTCCATCCCTGATATTCTCTCCTCCCTTGACTTCCTTTTTCCTCTGAACCTCTCTAGCCACTTTTAATTTGCCATGGCCAAGCCTGATGCAGGTGGAGAGGCAGCACAAAAAGAAAATACATGTGTATGTGCCTGTGGCACAGCAGGAAACTGCCTTAAGCAGTAGGAGGTAGGCACTTGGGAGTTCCCTGACCTGAAAAGCAATGTACTGAGGATCAGACTTGAGAGGGGCTGTGCTGACCCCGGAATGTTGGTCACAACTCCATGAGGAGGCAGAAGAAACTCCAGAGTCTACTCACTAACTTTTATTTTCATATCCTGGGCCTCTTGCACTGCTTACTTGCAGGTTCTGTAGTAAACTGGATGAGAGCAACCTTGAACTTGTCCAACTGGTCATTCTTGCCAGACTTTGAACCTGGACTAGCCCATTATGGGCTGGTCTTGCTCACCACTTCCCCTTAATCTGCTCAGTGGCCTCCTACTCCTCACCCACCCCTGAACTCTGGCTGAACCACAGCATTCTCTGCTCAGCTCTCTTCTCACTGTAGACTCTCCAGGCAACCTTAACAACCACTCCAGTTTTAACAATCACCCATATGCTGATGATTTCCTATTCTGTGTCTACTGACCAGACACCTGAGCTCCAGACTCATGTACCTCAGCTTAGCACATGTCTCCCAAGCTCCCCAAACTGCACACTTCCACAATCTGGTCCTCCTCTTATATCCTCTTTCTTGGCCAACTGTACCTCCATCAGTTTAGCAAAACAAGCCAGAAAGCCAAAATCCCATCATCAGAGTTGGCTCTGAGTTTCTTTATGGATATGGATGAATCATGTTGGCTCTTTTGAAAGACCAATTTTATTATTGACTTGAGGTGTGATATGTGTTCACAATTCTCACAGGACTACCAAATACACCTGAAATCAGCTTTTCCTTCTCCATCTACACCATAACCTTGGTTCTTACTTGGTCTTTTGCCGGGACCACTGCAATAATTTCTCACCCAATCTCCCCCATTCATATTCTTCTGAGTGCTGCCAAAGTGATCTTTTTTTGTTTCAAGTATATGTAAATACTTTCTTCTTTTCATGGACTTGATATACACTCATTGTAGACAATTCAGAAAAGACCTTAATAGTACAAAAAGATAGTTACTGTTAAAATTGAGTTATACTCATATATACTTCTAAGCATTTTCTATGGATAGGCATACATCTTCAAATAAAAAACATTCGATTGTACATATTCTTATATGCCCTACTTTTAAAAATTAGTCTTGTGAACAATTTTTCTGTCAATAAGTCTTCTCATCATCATCATTTATAATGAAAACAGTGTTCTATCAGATGGAAATACCATCATTTGTTTAACCAATCCCCTATTATTGGGATCTTTAGGTTTCTTTCTATATTTCCTAATATTAAAAAATACACTGTAAGGCTGGCCGGTTAGCTCAGTTGGTTAGAGTGCAGCCTTATAACACTAAGGTCACTGGTTCAGATCCACAGACTGGATGGCCGCCAAAAAAATATATATATATGTATATAAACTGTAATAAACATCTTTGTGCATATTCATAATTTTTCTCTAGAAATGGAACTGCCAGGCCAATGAGGATGCATAGTTTTAAGACTTTGAACTTGTTGCCAAATATTCTCCTAGAAAGATTTTATCCAATTATGATAAAATCTTCTATCAGTAGAGTGATCATTTTGATGTACAGATCAGATTGTTACTCAAAGTCTTGAAGGAAAGTTACAGGTTCAACAACAGAAGAGCAGAGAAGGCTCAGAAATAAGGCTGTCATAGTCATTTAGGCGAGAGAATCTCCAACCATAGTTATGGCCCATTAGAGTCTTCTAGATGAACCATGAAAAGATTTAAAAATGCAAATTGTTTCTTCAGTTCTTAGAGCAAATGCCATGCAAGGCCAAGGACTTTCATTTTTACATATGACTAAGTACCTGATAGCTACGTTCATTAATTACTAAGGGTAATTAAAATTTTATAATCACCAAAAAAAAGTGCAGTATTGCCAATTGTTAAAAACTTTGGCTTCCACAGAAAGTTTGGCAAGGATGCAAATTTCCTGCTGCACATGTGAGAACATAGATTGCTGAAGTTTCCATAATTTGCAAGAAGGATTTTTTTTAGTACTTCATAATGTTTTGAGTTTCAATTATAGCCCCTCTTATTTGGGTAATTACACATGTCAAATAATGCTGTTTTTCTATTTTTGATCATTTTGCTCATGCCTAAATGCTATGATGTTGCAGTTTTTGCCTGTTAATTTGTTCCTCTCTCATTTTTTTTTTTTTTTTTTGTCTTTTTCGTGACCAGTAAGGGGATCGCAACCCTTGGTGTGGTGTCGCCCGCACCGCGCTCAGCCAGTGAGCACACCGGCCAATCCTATATAGGATCCGAACCCGCAGCGGGAGCGTCGCTGCGCTCCCAGTGCTGCACCCTCCCGAGTGCACCACGGGGCCGGCCCCCTCTCTCATTTTTTATCACTAAATTCTTTTCCCACCAGAAGTGGAATGGATGGGGTAGGTGTATCTGGAGGTCTTTTGACCGAGTTAAGTGAGGATGTTCAAGAACCGATGGTCTGGTTGCCTCACAATCTCCCTACCCTGAGTCTAGTTTGGTTTACCAGGTTTACTACATTGGTTAACTAGTAAAAAGGTCTGGTAAATTATTGCTATAAGATGGTCAGATGCTTGAAGGAAGGAATGAGAACAGATATGCTGAAAGCAATTTTAAGGAAAGATGACAACAACTCACTCTTTCTCCTCCCAACTCTCAAGTTTTTAAAACACTAGTCTTATGTGACAAAAGAATATATTCAGGACTCTGTTAAACATTAGCAGAGGGCTAAGAGGTCTGAACTACCTATGGGCCTAATCTAAACATAAGCAAGGCTGTGTTGAAATCTACATTAATAATGTTCTATACTCGATCCAAGCTACCCAGCCACTGACCTGCAGATTCCTAACACTCCTGATTTGAATATGAAAGACTAGCAGGAAAGAAGAGAGACATCTTCCTACGTGAGTGACTATCCAAGGAAATGGAGACACCTGTACAAGTGGTTCTGGTGATAGGTTCGAAGTTTCTTGTTTTCCCATCTAGCCTTGGGAAGTCACGCTTTTAAAATGTATGGGATTTACCTTGACAAACAAAGCTTATGAGAGGATATGGGAATCTGATTTCTGCCAGCCCAGCTTGCATTTCAACAGGGACTCTGTAGTGTTACCAGCCTGAGAAATGTACTACTGCATGGTAGTACATTTCCATTCCCTTATGTAAAAAGAAAAAGAGAAGAGAAAATTGGCTAAATTGATCCTGCTTGATTCTGCTCACATTTCAACTGCGGAGAGTAGCACGGTTACTCACCAACAGGCACTAGAAACACCCACACACTCACAGACATGTATGGCCAGGCATTTGTCAGGCTATAACTTAATAGGTTTGCCATTTTCAATAATCTAGGTCCCAGAATTGGTCTCACTTCAACAGGAGGATTTTATGTGTAGCTCTAAGTCATCTATGAATCACAAATAGTTACACTTCATCCAAAACCTCTGAGGCATGGCAAAACAGCACCCATGAGAGTCCCTGGCAGACCACAGAAAAGGAGAATATGCAATGACAGAAGAAGAGAGAAAAGAAGAAAAGGACAAAGAGTGAAAAGAAAAGAGTGGAAAGAAAAGGGAGAATGACTGTCATCAAACATTTTAAAAGATAAATGTGAATGATCTCATTTATGACAGCACTGAGTTGTCAAAGGTTATATTTATTGAGCATCATCTACTATATGCCACACACTGTTCTAATTGCTTTGCATGCTTTATTTAATTCACTCAATACATATTCATCACACTATGTGCCAGGCACTGTTCAAAGCAAAAAATATTTTGTAGAGAACAAAATAGATGAAAATCTCCTCCTGAAACTTACATTTCAGTAGGGAAGATCATATTTAGTCATTATTATAAGGAAAGGGGAGAAAGGGCAAGGAGAGAAGGAGAAGGATAGGTATAGACAGAAAAAGAGAATTTCAGGAAGGGGATATAAAGGAGTTGAAGGTTAGAGTAAAGCATCATCCTCAGGAATTTGAGATGTTGGACTAAAAGGATAAGTCTTGGGGCTGGTTAGTTAGCTCACTCGGTTAGAGAGTGGTGCTGGTAGCACCAAGATCATGGGATCAGATCCCCATACTGGCCAGCTGCCCAAAACAACAAACAAACAAAAAGGATAAGTCTCTGTCCATGTCTCAGACCCTCCAACATAAAGGCTTGGAGGGTTCCACCATCACCAACTTAATGAAAATTCTGAATTGTAAATATGTTTGAAGAAATATGCTTCCATATTATTTCAAATGTAGATGGCAATTCAAAGTACTAACAAAGTCTTACTGAGTAGACACTCCGCAATATTCTGTGTTAACAAAGATATCAGACACACTTGTAATAAGCAATGTTCATTTGCACATACTTGCTTCTCCCAGCCTATTCCAGTAAAAAAAGGTGGGAGGGGTAGGGAGAATCAGTGGTCTAAGAAAAGATAAACCAGATACTTGGCTGAATTCCTCACCAGCACCAATGATAATACTGACAGATAACCATTTATTGCGAACTTACTACTTGCTGCATTAACAACCTATCCCAAAACTTAGTGGTTTAACAATGATGATTTGTTATTTCTTGTGATTCGCTGTGTTGGCAGGTCAGTTCTGGGGTCACCTAGGCTATGGCTACAGTCAAATGGTGGCTCAGCTGGGAGCCGGTTCCCCCATGCCTCTTTCTCCATATGGCCTCTCATCATACAAAAGACTAGGCCGGGCTTCCTTACACAGTGGCAAGAGCAGTCCAACAGAGCAAATTTGGAAGCTGCCAGGCCTCTTAACCCCTAGACTTGGAACTGGCCAGTGACATATCTGCCACATTCTGTGGATCAAAATCAGCCTAGATTCTACTTCTTGTTGAAAGGAGTAGTGGTACTTACAACAAGAATTGTTGACAACCTACCTCATTTGCCATGTGCCAGAATCTTTACATTATCTCAATGCATCTTCACAGCAACTTAGGAGATAGTCATCATTTTATCCCTACTTTCCAATTAAGGAAAACTAGTTCCTGAAAGGCTACATATGCTCCTAAATATTGGTGGCAGGTCTAGGACCGATCTTAACTGTCTTAGAGTTCCAGTTCACAACAATTGCTCAATTTGAAGGTCAGTAGAGTTAGAGGGATTTAACCCCATGTTTCCTCCTCCCTGAGGGAAGCAGCTGAGGCTGAACTGCCTTGGTTTATGTTTGAATCTTGGCTCAAGTCTCATCAGCTCTGTGACTTTGAGCTGGTTAGCTTCAATTTCACCACCTGCATAACAGGGCTGATAACATTATTACCCCAAAGGACTATTAGGAGATAATGCAGGTAAAGCTCTGCCTGGATCTAGTTGGTGCTCTATAAATGTTGATTACTACTGCACTGTTGTTTCCTGAGTGTCCTGATTAGTTTACCCTGAGTCAAGCTGTATTACAGTCCCAAGGCCATGGCCTCCAGAGCTGTTGCTGACCAATGATCCAGAGCCTATATGACTATATCATTATTGTCCCTGCTGACCCTGTCGCTGATTCTGCTATGCCTCTGGCCCCACAGCGCTGCTGCAGTGATCCACTGCTGAGGGATCCTGCCCCTCTGCTGCCCTGCTTCCTTCTGCCACTGACATATTAGAGACCTGCTGGTTGTCCATGTTTACACAGAACATTCTCCCTTGTTAGTGCTCTTAGTTCTGATTACACAAGGGGAGGAGGGAATGGAAGTTTCCCAGGTTCAGGACGTTTTCTGGATCTGTTTCCCATGCTAACTCAGTTCCTACGTTTTCTGTACTTTGAGAGTTGCAATGTTTCAGCATAAGTAACCACTAGGTGGCAGGGGTGTTTCACTACCCAGTTCATTACCTTCTTTCCACCCCCTTGTAATCTCAATTACAAGCAAGATTCTGTTCCTCTCCAAATGAATGAGTTGCTTTTAAATCAACTTACTTATCAATATGAAATTCAACGAGAACAATAAATTTTATGTACATTCTCTTGAAAATTCAATATGATGTTACTAATTCCATGGGGTTATATTACTAAAGCGGTTTTACACCCTTTGGCTCGAAAGGGCATGGGAAAAGTAAATAAACCTCTGCTTGTATAGGGCACAGCCAAAGCTGTTTTCCTCTCTAGTTGTTAACACCCAACAGGACAAAGGTCCTTTGGGTTGGAGGTTCATGGACTCCTAGGCTACCATTGCATTAATAGGACCGTAAATGCATCTCTTATTTCCCGGTGAGGTCCCCAAAGATTTTCCTAGAGGAGATGGAATTTCAGTAGCTTATTGAGTGAGAAGCAGGTGTAAGAGCATCCCTTTTTTCAATTAACTCCCCACAGGAATCCAACCTGCCAAGTAGGATCCCCTTTTAATAAAATACCTTGGGAGGTAAGAATAAGGGAGGAGAGGTAGAGGAAAGCCCAGGAATGTTAATAAAACCCTCATCTTACAGTGTGGGGGATCAAGAGATGCTGTATATAGTTGATAGAGCAAACAGATGTTTAATATATCACTTAAACTTACAAAGGTAAATTTAATGTAGAGAAACAAACTACATCAGGTTATAACTATAATGGCAGGAGAAGGTAATGTTAATAGCTAAACTTCACGTATCATAACAGAGTCCATAGATAATACCTACAATTGAAAAAGCAAGAAATGGCACTACATGCATGTTATTTAGAAACATGGAGGTAATCACCATAGGAACCAAAAACAGAAGTGGCTAATAGTCCTTGCCTCTGTAGAAGAGGAAAGGAAGGGGCTGGGCAGGGGAGTGGCTGTACTATTTGACTTTCTAGCCATGACATTGTTTTACCTTAAGAATAGGCAAGGATAGACAGATATTAGGGTAAAAACAGATATTCAGCTTCATGGGAACAACTACCACTGCATTCCTAATTTATATGACTATATCTGATATGAAATAAGCATTTGCTTGTTTACTCTTCGGTCACTTTAGTTTAATATAACCACTACTACCAGTTAGAAGGAAGTTAGAGGCTTCAATTTCCACCCTAATATGTTACTTGTCCAAAACTGACATTTTCTAGCAAGGATCCATTTTAGTCAATATTTTTCACAGCAGATCATCAGGGTCTTTCTGACGTAAACTAAACCAGAATCCTAAAGAGCAAATGTATCCATTTTTACTTCCTCTGAGGCATTTTAGCCCAAGTTCTTTATCATACATCCACCAGCAGAGTAGGTTACTCTGGACTAGCAAAT
>NW_007742910.1:19338-20336 GCF_000696425.1 Galeopterus variegatus
TTTTTTTTTTTGGCAGCTGGCTGGTACAGGGATCCAACCTGGAACTTGGTGTTAGCACCACGCTATGACCAGCTGAGATAACCGACCAGCCTGAGCTTCCTGTTCTTTACCTTCTTTTCAAACCAATCCATCAGAATTAATACCTGATCCTTCAAAATACACCAGAGCTGGACAATTCTCACCACACCCACCCCTAACACCCCAGTTTGAGCATCACCATCTTTCATTTGAACTACTGAAATAGCCTCGAAATTGCTTCTACCCCTTCTCCTTGCCATTTCTCCAGGCAGCAGCCAGAGTGATCCTTTTTATGCTAAGGCATGGCAATAATTTGTAAAAATTGGCCTATGCGATGTTCCCACCTCATCTCATCTTCTACCTCTGCCCCCCTCTCTCACACCTCCTCAGCCTCACTGGCCTCTTGACTATTCCTAGACACTGTGGAGCACATTGCTGCCCTATGCTTTGTATGCTCTTCTCCCAGACATCCAAATAGTTTGCTCTCACGTTTTCTTCAGAGTCTAAGAGGTCTTTCCTGATCTCCTGGCATAATATAGACATTCCCTTCCATCTTTCCAGCACTGTCCCCCACCCCCCCACTTGCTTAGTTTTTCTCTGCAATTTTCTGTATTCTAACTTTCCCATTAGAATATAAGCTCTAGAATAAGAGTCAGACACTTGAGGACTTTTTCTTTTTACTGCTGTATCCCCAGGGCTTAAAACAGTGCCTGGCATATAATAGATGCTCGATAAATTCTATTGCTTAAATAACAGAACTAATATGATACTGCTGGTGGACAATGTATCTTAGAGCAATATTTTCCCAAGTGTGAGACCTGTTTGTGGGCCATGATTTTAGATAGTATAAAGATATGCATTAAATGACACTGAATCAGATTGAGAAAATATTTTTTTCTTTTTTTTTTCCCTTTTTGTCTTGACCGGTAACGGGATCACAACCCTCAGTGTCGCGCCTGCACCGCGCTCAACCAGTGAGC